>NC_091122.1:113154454-113454454 GCF_040183065.1 Periplaneta americana | reverse complement strand
TATTCGCCATGAATTTAACCTTCGATGTCACGACGATGTTCCCTCCTATGTGATCATTGTGAAATGGGACAGACAGTAACGAGAAACTGATAGTCTTTCGTCTGATCGTGGAAAGTAAAGCAAACGGAATATGTCTGTGTCATGTACGGACCTACAAGATTCACTTACAACAGCGAATCTATCCTAATGACAAACGTAAACGACAAACCTTTGGTGCAGACGTTTTGAATAAAATTGAAGAGGAAGGTGCTTTTCTGGATAAAGTGCGTTTCTCTAATGAAGCAACTTTTCATGTATGTGGGAAAGTTAGTATACATAATTGTTCTATCTAGGGTAGTGAAAATCCTCGTCGTTTGTGAGGTCGAAAGAGACTCACCAAAAGTAAATGTGTCGTGTGCACTAATGGGAAATAGGATAATATACCCGTTTTTCTTCGCTGAGAAAACAGTAACAGGAACAAATTATTTGGATGTGTTGGAAAATTAAGCTGTGCCTTAATTATCTCTTGGAAACCTTTTCAAGCAAGACGGGGCCCCACCCCACTTTGCGGTCCAGGTGCGAGAATTTTTGTATGAGGTGTTCTCCCGTCGATGGATTGGAAGAGGGGCTGAACCACTCGCTTGCCTTCACGCTCCCCAGATATGACTCCACTAAACTTTTCCTATGGGGTTTTGTGAAAGACCAAGTGTTCAGCACTCTGTGGAGAACTTAGTTGATTTGCGATGAAAGATTTATCAAGCTATCGCCAAAGCACACCGCAAATATTGCTGAATGCCTGGATGGAGGTGGAATATAAGTTGGAAATCTACCGGGCCATTGTGGGTGCACATGTTGAAATTATTTGAAATGTATCGTAAGTGGCATAACTTTCTCTGTCAGACAATATCAGTTTTTCCATTAAGTATGGCTTACTCTATAATATATACTCTCTTAAAATGTTAAACCTATATCTAGGTACATATAGTACATCAAATTAACTCAGAAACGACTTCTATGAGCATTACTGAATTACGTCAGAGAATACTGCCAGGTTTACATGAAATTGTTAATAAAAAGAAGTATAAGTTATGCCCCATGTTTTTTACGAAAAGCCTATTATACTCATGAGAGTTTTAAAATTATAGCTTTAAAAATATTGCCATAAAATGCATAAAACATAACAGGTTAGAGCACTGTTTCATACAAAATTACGACATGTGCAGCTTCTTTTCTACTTGTGGCAGGTTTTAAATAAATTGTCGTCTCTATTTTTATGTTACATTTTCTGCACGTAACAAGAAGTTTCTGCTACACTACGCGTCTAACTTTACGTCAGAAGAGTACATTAAAGGGGGGGGGGAGAATGTAAATATAGCAGACTTCGTGGTCATGTAATCTCGTACCTTCATGTAATATAATATATTAATGTGACACAAAGTGCTATTGCTTACGCGTTTATGGAGTATTATATGGTACAGATGTTCACTTCAAACGTATCCAAACAAAGATAACATGGACCATAGAACATATAGAACATGCAGTATGTTTCGTAAATACAAATTCCTAAGTAGAGAGTGGAATTGGAATAGTTCTTCATGAAAATGACGCGCCATATTATTAAGTGAAAAATTATCTAGTGTCCCGTTTCTTCGCCCAACAATTTTATTAATGATAAATGAGCTTTTTTTTCATGAAAATATCTTGCACAATATAAGAAACACTATATAATTCACAGCTAGTAAAAGTTTGCAAACTACAATGCACGAGTTGTAAGTTTTCAGATTGTGTACTTTTCTTGTATTCGTCCTTGTCTATAAGGGAGCAGGGAAAACATATGGACTGCCTGCATCTCTTTGTCAAAATTCTTGGAAATGCCACAAATTTTCCTTTTACAGATAATGTTAAACAAGTGGACTGTGGAGGTGTCAATGGTGAATTGTGAGAAAGTAATCTTGCACTGTGTTAATAGCGTCAAGTTTCAGAAGACACATTCTTACCGAGATACTATGTTACTTTTTTTAACGGGAATCGCGGTAGTTTTTCTCAGTTAGTTGATTCCTCTAAGGTCAGCGTAGGGCAAAACGTTGTGGGTTTTTCTTGCTAATTGTTTACACAAAGTCGTTTTAATGTCCGGATAGGCTTTTGTAGAACATTTGGCTACGCACTGAACGTTTTCCGGTTTAATCCAGATTTTTATCATTGACTATTACACTTTCACTAAGTCATACTACTTTTTACCAATATAACGGTACGAAAGGACGTGTTTCAACCAATCGTGGCTGTTTATCGCTACAATTTTATCACTTCCCTAGCATTTGTTTTATCACTTTCCTAGCATGTTTCTTTGTTTGCCAACATTTCAAAATAAAAATTCTTTACGGTACTTTAAAACAAGCTTTTCGATCATCATTTGTTACCCGCATAGATAGTCGACTAAAATGGCGGCTTCGTTCAAACGTTTTGGTGAAGCTAACATTAGTGAAACAGAATTTTAGTAAGTCAATTAACACCTATTGTATTGTATTAGAGTACTTTATTTCTTCATTTTCATTTTTTAAGTTGATTATTTAACGACGCTGTATCAACTACGAGGTTATTTAGCGTCGATGAGATTGGTGATACCGAGATGGCATTTGGCGAGATGAGACCGAGGATTCGCCATAGATTCACCTTACGGTTGGGAAAAACCTAGGAAAAACCCAACCAGGTAATCAGCCCTAGCGGAGATCGAACCCGCGCCCGAGCGCAACTTCAGACTGGCAGGCAAACGCCTTAACCGACTGAGCCACGACGGTGCCTTTTATTTCTTCTTATCTCTTTTTTATATAAAATTTCTTCTTTTTTATCACCTCCCTACCATTTGTTTCTTTGTTTGCTAACTTTCAAAATGTAAATTCTTGACGGTACTATAAAACATGCTTTGCAATCGTCATTTGTTTCCGTCATAGATATTCAACTGAAAATGACGGCTTCGTTCAAACGTTTTGGTGAAGCTAACATTAGTGAAATAGAATTTTAGTAAGTCAATTAATACCTATTGTATTGTATTAGATTAGCCTACTTTATTTCTTCTAATCTTTATACCTTATACTTTCTTCTAATCGTGTAATAGTCAAATCCCACTCGAGTTTGATTTTCTCTAGATAAACCGGAACCTCTAGTGAGATTACTGTCGATAAAACCTACGGGGTTAAAAGGCGGTCGGAGCATAATGGCAAACACACAAACTCAGTATATTTCCGATGTCATTAGCGCACAGAATTTTTTTCCCATGCTCTCTATGCTGTTTCAGGACGTCTAAAGTTTGTATTAATATATTTCTTCGATCTCGAATAATTCTGCAGCTTCTTCTCGTTTTGAGAAGTTCACATTTTAAACATAGATTTTATATGACGTCACAAAGCCTTGGTTACCAAGGGAAGGAGTACGAATCTTCATTATCGATGTCCTCTAACACATGAAAACAATCACACTCCGTCACAATAACAGCAACGGTCAATATGTTAACAGCGTCTCCAATCATAATGTAGATCACCAATTGTCTCAGCTTGCATAGCGTTATCAAATAATAGTCTGACCAAACATGACATGGGAGAGCGCTGTAATCAGCTGTTTGGATCATACTATTGATGTTGTATGACGGAGGAATGTGGAATCCTTAAATATCTGATGTAAATGTTACTTAGCATCAGGATAACGTACCTAACTAAATAAAAACATGCTATTCATAAAACTACAGCTAAATTCTATGTTTCGTGGGATAAAATAATGAAAATAATCCCGTCTCTAGAATCGAATTCAGAAATATGTTGAGCAACTTCAAGATTGAAAACAATCAGTGTCTCGTATGATATATTTATTACACTAATTTCTAATCATACACTAAATTTTGTAAATGTGGTACAGTGTAGAACAGTCTTTACTTTTTAGTCACGTGGGTTGGACCCTTAGGTCCTGGTGTTGACGAACAGCAGTAACAAGAATCAATAGTCAGTAGATATGGTCCCGCCGCTCTTATTTCCGGCAGCCCATTACGTTGCAGATCGGCTACATTTAAACGTGTGCGTCTTATGATTCGCTGATGATGAAGTTTTGCATTTCGTACAGCTCGATAAATACTTAATATAATCGCCCGCCATTTTGGCTCTTTCGTTGGCATTCGCAGAAAGCACACGAGGACGTTACTTGCCGCTCAATTATCTCCTGAATTACAGTGCGTTTGATTTATTATCATAGGAGCTACGACATGATAATGTTTAACGGTGCGGCAAATAGATTCCTCGTCTGGTAGGTCGGCAACGAAAGAACAAAAATGGCGAACGATACTACCTACCTACACTTTATAGAGCCTTCACTTCATAAGACGTAAGCAAAGAGGAGGAGCCACGCCGGGAATAACAGCGTCGCGACTATAGATGTCTTATTCTGGTATAAATGTTACAATTTTAAGTGGACTTGCCTCAAGCAAGGTCCAGAGAGAAATCACACACTGGATACAATATCCCTCCTCTTTTATAATATTGGGTCAAGATGTGATATAAGCTTTCGACCCTTTAATTACTTCCTTGAGAAATAAAATATTTTCTCAAGGGGCGACAGCCTCGAGAGGAATTAGGTATGTTTAGGTTAGTGTGAAAAACTATGCCACCCCCTCTCACCACATACGAGTAATGTACCGTGAAGCAGAACGGATATTTCCTACAAAAAACTGCATTTTAAGGGTTTCTTTAGCTGCGTACAAGAAGAGTCCATCTTCCTTCCTAATTTTACATGATACATTATACTACCTGACTACATCAATTGACATGGTTAGACTTAAACAAATACGTTCTTATGCTGTTACCTTGCATTTACATATGGTACAGACACATTTCACCACACAAAACGTAAACATGTTTACTGTTATTGTTGTCTTACCAATTCTAAGAAAGGTACTGAAAGTTTTGAGAAGTACAGGTTTACTCAATATATAGTTAACAGCTCACTGTTGTGAGTCAGCGATTTGAAGCGAGTTACAGCTTACATGTCAGAGAAGTTGCCTATTATTCCAGGCGTTCAATCTGAACTTGAGAACGTGTACGGTATAACTTGAACGTCGTAGCAACAGATGGCGGTCTGTAAAGTCTGTATGCTACCATAACCTCTTTTGAAGTGTGTTTTGCGCGAGCAAGTCGTACGCAGGATATTTGTTATCATCAGTTGCGTACGGCAACATTCTACAACACAAATCAAATGCTCCGTGTCTATGTTGACCGTCCAAGTTAATGTCAACAAATACGTAAGTAATCGTCTTAACCCTCTCGCCATAACTCGACAGAAGAAAAAAATTCACCTCAGTACGTGTTTCTAAACAGTTCACATTCCTGCCACTACCGGCGTTAGCGTACGTACCGGTACGTACTCTTCAGAGTGAACGCCGTACTTGCCAGGCAACTTCTCTGGCAGATAGGTAATGCGCCTCTGCGGAAGTGTCGGAAGATTGAATTCTCTAGGCTCATCGGCTAGCCACATGACGGCATACGGCGAGCCATGACACACTTTGAACTGAACAATCAGTATGTGACTGGGTTGTTGATAACACCCCGCGGAGGGTTAATGATTTTGTGAGCCCAGACAGAACTATTTCATCAGAAGCACTCGTTAGAAAAGATGGGCCTTTGCTGTCAGAGTTGCTCCACACATTTATTATTGTGTCTTTGTAATTAGGTACAAGGTAATGGAGCTTTTGGCTATTAAATTTTATTTTCCCTTACGTGTACTGTCATCCGTCAAAATCGTGAATTACTCTTACAGGTAGGAAAAAGTTTTATTTTATTCACTATTGACAAGCATTACCTTAATGCCAATTACAATTTCTGTGTGTCTCTTATTAGTTGTCACCCGACTCCATTTCCTTGTATCCTACTTTCAGGTACATTTTATCGTTCTGCGTATGAGATAATTTCATATAACATAATGGAACTGGTTTCAGGGTGCTGTAACGCGAAATTCACTCCATTAAATTTCAAAGTTGCACCGTCGAATATGAAAAGAATGTTTTGTTTATTAATGTTGTTTAGATACCTCGGCAGTAGACCGAGAGAAGTTCCTCAAACACGAATTAGAAACCCTTAAAAAACCTGATAACACAAATATTTTAATGAGTTTAGACACACTACTGGCAAAGGAGGGAGATTTTGTAATTCAGATTTCCACCTCTGAACTACATAACTGAAACTTCATAACCTAAATAAACATTAACAAGCTTTCACGGGGTGTAGGGGAGAGTGGTTAAGGGTGAAATATATCACATAAAAGCTTTGTCAAAACCGTCACAGCGTACTGAAAACAAAAGACAAACTACAGGAAATTTCTCTGGATTAAATGACGTCACATGTTGAAAATCGACCTCTCTGCTCCTACCGACCTGTTGTTGCTTGAGGTTTCTGAACGAGGTCACGTGGCAAACAGTAAAGTAAAGGAGAAATTGAGGTAGGAACAAAACCTCTCATTGCAAAAGTCTTTACCTACAGCAGACTCATGGAGGAATAGGAAGGGTCTTGATATACCAGGGCTTTCGGAAAGTAATGGCAATATGGTAGTTACTGTTTCACACTACGTATATTTAGATTATTTTTGGCATTACGCATTTCGCATAATAGTCGCCTACCATGTAAGAATATGTTGCAAAATCTTTGTAAGACGATGGACTCCATTTGCAGCATCATTTCTGAAGCTCTCTCCCACTGATCGATCTAAAGCTCTTTGGATGTCAACTGTTGATTGAATGCGAATGCCTCGCTTCCACCCATCTCGCAATAGTTCGGTGTTTGACTACACTCCCTCAAGCTTCTTGTAATGCCGTAAAGCAATGAGTTGAATTTTTTCCTCTTCGGGAGTATAAGGATACAGTACATAGTTATTCATAGATTTAAAAAGGGCATATGACTCGGTTAAGAGGGAAGTATTATATGGTATTCTAATTGAATTTGGTATTCCCAAGAAACTATTTCGATTAATTAAAATGTGTCTCAGTGAAACATACAGCAGAGTCCGTATAGGTCAGTTTCTATCTGATACTTTTCCAATTCATTGCGGGCTAAAACAGGGAGATGCACTATCACCTTTACTTTTTAACTTCGCTTTAGAATATGCCATTAGGAAAGTTCAGGATAACAGGCAGGGTTTGGAATTGAACGGGCTACAACAGCTTCTTGTCTCTGCGGATGACGTGAATATGTTAGGAGAAAATCCACAAGCGATTAGGGAAAACACGGGAATTTTACTGGAAGCAAGTAAAGCGATCGGTTTGGAAGTAAATCCCGAAAAGACAAAGTATATGATTATGTCTCGTGACCACAATATTGTACGAAATGGAAATATAAAAATTGGAGATTTATCCTTCGAAGGGGTGGAAAAATTCAAATATCTTGGAGCAACAGTAACAATTATAAATGACACTCGGGAGGAAATTAAACGCAGAATAAATATGGGAAATGCCTGTTATTATTCGGTTGAGAAGCTTTTATCATCTAGTCTGCTGTCAAAAATTCTAAAAGTTAGAATTTATAAAACAGTTATATTACCGGTTGTTCTGTATGGTTGTGAAACTTGGACTCTCACTCTGAGAGAGGAACATAGGTTAAGGGTGTTTGAGAATAAGGTGCTTAGGAAAATATTTGGGGCTAAGCGGGATGAAGTTACAGGAGAATGGAGAAAGTTACACAACACAGAAGTGCACGCATTGTATTCTTCACCTGACATAATTAGGAACATTAAATCCAGACGTTTGAGATGGGCAGGGCATGTAGCACGTATGGGCGAATACAGAACTGCATATAGAGTGTTAGTTGGGAGACCGGAGGGAAAAAGACCTTTGGGGAGGCCGAGACGTAGATGGAAGGATAATATGAAAATAGATTTGAGGGAGGTGGGATATGATGATAGAGACTGGATTAATCTTGCACAGGATAGGGACCGATGGCGGGCTTATGTGAGGGCGGCAATGAACCTTCGTGTTCCTTAAAAGCCATTTGTAAGTAAGTAAGTAATTACTTAATGCAAATCAGAAACAGTCCAAGCATTCACAAAATATCGTTAAGTTAAGTGGCGGTGGCTACAGGCGGGTTATGACGACCCGTTGCACATCGGCCATAGTGAGGCCTATTGTGCACCTCGAAGTGTATGGGATGAATGAGGATGAGGGTGTACCAGCCCACCGGCCTCATGTGACCCCACATCCGCTCAACCAGTGGGGGACTCCTATCCTTCACCGCTCGAAATGCACACTGTCATGGTGACCAAGCAGCACAGGATTAATTCCAACGGCCCTTCCATGGTATCGAAGAGCCCTCGAAAGTGCTCTTAAGGAATTAATTCTGGCAGAGATATTGCGGAAGGCCGGCAACCCAGGAACGGTTTCGGAGAGGAGGCCACTCTCGCAAGCGGATGAAGACATGCGTCTTGACGCGAATATGTCTATTGAAAGAGATGAGAAAGATGAAAGATATGATATGATATGATATGATATGATATGATATGATATGATATGATATGATATGATATGATATGATATGATATGATATTATATGATATGATAAGATATGATATATGATATGAAAGCTAAATTTTTTCCTACACGGGAGTGGAAAGGAAAATGGACCGTGACAATGAAGATTCCAACCCGATATTTGCCTAGGTAACGGAAAAACCACAGTGAGGTTGGTCGGTCCGGGAATCGAACCACGGACCTCCCGAATCCGAGTTCCATGCGATACGTATGAGCCAACCCGCTGGTCAAAATATGGTTTAATATTTCACATAATATATGCAATAATTGCTCCTATATTACGTAGTAAAATACTCTGATGTTTACCGCTAGGAGCGCTGATTTACAAGAAAATACAAGGTGAACGAGGGGAATATAAGAAGAACAAAGGGAATACACGAGAACAATGGAAATTAAAATAAAACAAGAGGGGGTTTACATATTTATGTGACGATCAATTCCCAAATTAGTCCTCATAACAAGTGAGGGGAAAGAACAGACATACATCAAAGAAATAGTTTCCACAGGTCGGCTATGAAAATTTTTTTTTGAAAATCTTAACTGTCATTTACGTATTTTTATGTGCTAAAACAGAAAAAGACACTTAATTGTCACATCACGATTTCTTTCTTCATAAAATTGAAATTAGTGTTTCTGTGGTAGACCTACTAATATTCAATATGGAGATCTATGAGTTTACAGCATTTATACATATAACAGTGTTTTAGTGAGATTATTTGTAAATTTTTAGTGGTCATTTCAAACAAAGGCTACGTCATCCTAACCTCTACCTTTCCAGAGCGTTGTGAAACATTATTAACCGTGGTTGTGTGAAAATCCTAGGTAAATTTCGTTGTATTTGTAGTGAGTTTATGATTAAAAACGTCACAGAAACATCAAATTCAATACCGATAATGTTACATTGACTCAGCTAAAATTTCCAACAAAATATTTGAAAAAATGAAACGTGATAGAGAAAAATTGAGCTCAGTTTCGTATTCAGCAACCCAAAGGACAGTGAATGTTATATGAATGTGTAAAGAAGATGGAATGAACCTTAATTTTACAGGCCTGGATTTAGATTTTGGGTGAAAATTTTTATTTATCTTTATTTTTCCAATTAATTATTCTACCACTACTCATATCGTAACCAGTTGTTCTACCAACTGATTTACTTAGTCACTGCTCTTACCGTAACTACCGGAAGTGACGATATGACTTTATGAATCACACTGTAATCCTACGTTCGAATAAATGACTCCGTGATATTTAGTAAATACAGTGACAGAGGAATACAATAAGGATCTCAATAATTCATCCACAAGAGACATATTTAATAGACAGTCTACAATAAGGTGGAGTGAAAATATGAAGTTTAATTGTGATAAAGACCGCCGTGTTCCAAAACAAGAAAGAAAGAGCATCATAGAAAGAACAAAAAGAAGGATGATAATTGGGCCTGTAGATTTAGTTACACTCAGAAAGAAATGAAAAAGAAAAAAAAAAAAAAGGAATAAATTCTAACTAAACAAAATAAATGAGCTGAAATGGAAATTTTGTTATACTTTATGTAAAATAGTATATATTTTGTCGCTTTGGATGCTCTCCAAAAAACTGAAATCACAATTTAGAGTTTCCAAATAAAGTCTGAATATGTGATTTTACAGCAATTCATTAACTATGTCATGAAAAGGAAAATAATAGGGCAAATATACAAAGAAGCAAAAAAAAAAAAAATTATAATTTTAAGAAACTTCAAAGCACTTCAAATTAAATATAGAAACTCCATATTTTTCACATTCCCAAGTTAAGTGAAAAATACTGATTTCTGCAACTATTAAATTTAAAAAAAAGATAAAAAGAAACAATTTCATATATAGATTCACTTCACCCTAGTCCACAAGTTAGGGTCTACATCTTGTGCAAATGTATCGATTTGTGAATTGTGCGGTAGAAATCGTCAGAAGTGAACCAGTAATTTACAGACAGTCTGTCTATTTAACAATGGATCGTGTGATGGACCGCCTAGATTACAGAAATAATTTACAAATCGGAAAATACAGTCAGCGATAAAGTAGGATTGAGGAGAGTGCTGTAGACGTGTTATATATTCGAGAGGACGGAAACATCAGTTCAGGATTTTGTCGTTCAGTTCTTCATCACACCAGATTCGTCTGACACCGTTTCATCTATCGAAACAGGTGCTAATAATGACATCGATGTGGATATTAATGTTGGTTCTGATTGAGATTCGCTGGAAGATAAATGTATTCTTGCAGTACCTTCATGGGGTCAGATTAAAACACTACCACCTATTACGTAGATATCATTGTAACAAATTTAGACCCAAGACTATATTTACAAAGCGACCTTAGCAATGTTAATTATATTAAGAACAAACTAATGACGTTCACATTTCCGACCAATGCAGGAGAAAATTGGTTGCTAATGTCCTTTTAAGTCCTTAAACTTAAATAGTGTCACAATATTTTCTTTTTCTTTTATGAAACTATACGTTTGTTATACAGATTTTTCTTTCTACTAGCCTATACCTCCGAACACGAGCTCTGATCAGTCGGAAGGAAGGTACTATTATTTTGCTTTTCGTTTTCTTTTATAATTGTGATATACCAGGCATGTCAGAAATCAGACATTGAAAGTGCAGTGTATGTGCGCGGAACGCCAGTCTGTGCAGATTGCGTCACTCACGTGTTGCTCTTACCAGTTCTTAGGCGGAGGGATGTACAAGAATCTGTTCTGCACTTAGAGTATTCAATTAAATTGACATTTGGACATTACGAAGATGCTTACCAGAAGGAAAAAAAAAACACAATTATTGTCAGTGTCTATATTTGACAATAATTGTAACACAAAAAAACAATAAACTTACTCAGTTACAATTCACAAAGCAGTCATTTGTAAAGAATAATTTATTTACATGACTTGTATACAGTATTTGAAGAAAATATAAATATTGCAGTAATTTCGAAACAACAAAAAAACGAACACAGAATTTCATTTTACGTAGTAGGTACTGATTATTTCAAAGTAATACTCTTTCATTGTTCCTCAAGCATTATTGGGACCATTGGTGCACAAATGTTAAATAAATATTTTACTCCCAATTACATGCAATAGGACATTTTGAGGCTTTTACACTGGAATCATTTCCTTGCTGTATATTAACATAAATTCACATTATTATTAGTAAATTGGATAAATTAAGCTTGAATTTAAATTTATATAAAGTTTATTTGGAAAACGTTGAGAGCAAGTATCAGCAAGTTGGGAGCGTTACTGAATTGAGTTAAAAGAGTACTTCAAAAGCTGTGAAGCGAGGACATTTTCTTTATGTCAGGTTTAAAGATTTATTAACGTAAGTATATTAAGATAATATAGTAACGTGAGATGGAAAATTCGCCATTATGTATTATTTTTCCAGAACATTTTTCCGCCTTACAAATAGCTGCTTTCTTCCTTCCCTTACAACCTCAAGACCCTCACATGTATTCCTCACTCAATATTCTCATCACTTATCAGCTTATCAAATAAAAGTTGTAAGTCGTCTAACCATTGATGGCTGTGTTAGTACAGACTCCAAAACAACATCATTGTCATGTTTGTTTTGCCGTGAGAGTACTGATTAAGAAATAAGAGCTGGCGAATGTCATATTTTGAGAACTTTACTAATCTGATTTAAATTCTCACATCACTCTTAGGTCCACATAATATGATGAAAGCCTTTCATTTTAAAATAATTACTGTTGGCTGAGGAAAACATCATAACACTTATGTTATATGATTCGTGATTTCTCTTCTTCGTTATATCTGTGGACTCCTCACTTTATTTTTAATAACGCATTCACAATCACAGCTCAATGAGCACACCCGTGCTGATCTGTGTTACTGAAACCAAAGCTGTTCTGCTACTGCAGGTAATGTACAGCCCTGTCGCGTTCCCATCTAAGCCGATTCACTCCCTCCAGGTAGGGGAATAGGAACTGCACATTGCACAGAGACAAGTGCACAATGTGCGCGACTGCACAATGTGGAAGGTTTTGACATGCTTGTGATATACTATTAATTAACGAAACAGGAGAGACTCTCGCAGAAGAAGGAACTAATGGTGCAAATCCATCTACATGTCTATCATACTCCTAAGTATGTTCTAAAACCAAATAGAAATATAAATAGACTTGAAATTACCCGCCCTGTCATGGCTTGTAACAAGAAAGACAACCCAAAGATGCAATCAAAATATCATTGGATCATAAGGAACAGATTGCGATCTCTATACACAAGCGAGGCCATATGGAAACCATTGAATACGTAAAACGTATTAAGTAATTCCTCCATAATATGTCTAAAATACAAAATGAATTAATCTCCTCAACACATATTGAACTGAATTAATTTCACAAGAGTAGAATTTAGGCGCAAAAACGAGCTACAGTCATAGAAAAGAGTACAGAAATTTAAGGACATGGAAATGGTTTGGCTAAACCACAGATAAGCAACAGCAGTAACAGCAAAAACAACAGAAAATGATTAATTCTCTATTTGATATTCTAAATCCGCGTTAGTTTCAATCGTGTGGCATAATTAAGACTAGAATATTTAAGCCATATAAATCAACATACTCTCCTTCACTTCACTTCGTAAATACCAATGACACTCCTGCATATCCTCCAAGTGCAGAACTTGTTGGGTAGGGCCGACCGACTACTTGCAGGGCAAAAGAAAGAGGGTGACATGTTTTCGAGAGCTGCGGAGGAGTACGTGAGGGTGGAATGTGTAATGAGGGTTGGGCGCGGGTTGGTGTGAGAACGCTTTAGAAAAAAACAAGTAAAGAGAAATGGCGGTTGCTCAAATTAGGAAGTGAGTGTACAAGCTTACGAATGAGGATTGTCCTGTGGCGAAAGGAATTAAGGAGAAATAGAGGCGCTGCAATCGCGACCCGCGATCAAATGCGGAGTGTTGCAATACGTGGTTCTCGATCCGACAAATGTTGTGACATTCCATGCATTGCATTGTTATAATACAAAAAATCTTTAAAGTCTATAAATATAAATGTTATGTTATAAAAGAGCTTCATCCCATTTATTTACTGATTTCAATAGACAATATGAAAATTATTCGATATTTTGTTTCTCAGCGATTCCGAAAAAGAACTAAATTGAAATGTCATAATTAGATACTATTCTACTTAATGTCATGCATGACAAAGTGTGATCCCAAAACGCTTTAAGTCCACTTTTGTGAAATGAAACGACTAAGCTAGTTGTTTTATCCACCGGTCTACGGACTGAGCGAGTTTACAAATGGCCTTGGTTTGAAAGAAATAAAGTTAAAATATAATGATAGAGGTCTCAAACATAATCATATATTTTTATAGGGTGCTGCAGTGGGATATGACGGTTTTTAAAGTCCTGTTGTGGGACAGTCAGACCGAATTAAAAGAAAACACGTATACTGGAAGTAATCTAGTACAATGCAATTTATTAATGTCTGATTACTTTTTAAAAACTACATTTCGTAAGTAGCCTCCATGGCAACGAATACATTCCTGCAATCTGCTATGAAAGTCTTACATAACACACCCCAACAAAACAAATTCGATGGCACTAATTTCGTTCCTTATGCTTTGTTTCAGATGGATGATGGTGCGAGGCCTGTTGCGATACATCCTACTTTTGAGATAACCCCATAGGAAGTAATCAGCTGTAGTCAAGTCAGGAGATCTTGACGGCCAGACAATATCTCTAAATCGTGAAATTATTCGTCCTGGAAACATGTTTCGCAGACATTTCATTGAACCATAAGTAGTGTGCGCAAATTACTTCCTGCGGGGTTATCTCAAAAGTAGGGTGTATCGCAACAAGCCTCGCACCATCATCCAGCTGAAACAAAACATAAGGAACGAAATTAGTGGCATCGAACCTGTTTTGTTGGGGCGAGTTATGCAGAACTTTCATAGCAAATTGCAGGAATGTATTCGTTGCCGTGGAGGCTACGAAATGTAGTTTTTAATCAGACATTAATAAATTGCATTGTACTAGATTACTTCCAGTATACTGTATGTGTTTTCTTTTAATTCGTCCTAAGTGTCCCATAACAGGGCTATAAATACCGTCATTTCCCACTGCCGTACCCTATATAATCATAAAAATGGCCAAATGGACTGAGCGACTTTTGGGATCACGCTCTTCAATTGGTTCTTCAATATTTCTGTCACCACAAATCGTTTATTACTTCTAAAAACCTCCTAAATTCGTTTGAGGAAATTGTACAGGAGAGCAAAATACCTTCTTATTTTTCTTACACTCCAGCTAACAATTGTTATGCATTTGTTATTTATATGAAATTATTTGTGCATTTACGAGGTGACATCAGCAGAGGCTTTTCCAAAATATACAAAGAGTTCAACATTCAGGGAAAATTGTACGTACGAAGTTTTAGAAGTAAGCCGACAAAAAAAAAGTAAACATTTGCTACTAGTACTGGAGTGCGCGGTAGCGTAATGACTAAGGTTCTACGCTACAAAACCGAAGGTCCCTTGTTTGTTTTCTAGTGGAGTCATAGATTTTTCGAAATAAACTAATTATTTCGGTCCAGCGCGCGGCCAGACGATGGCAACTCTATCACTGGCCGCCTTGGCAGCAAATTTGACAAAGCAGTGACATGATGATTGCAGAGCCGAGTTCGAATCCGAGCTATAATAGAGTAGCATTTAAGGTGGAAAGAACAAGGTTTTAGATTTCTCTCTTTCTGGTTCTATCATTTCTTTCCATAATTCCACAGTCACAATTTCAATATTCATCCTCATTATATCAATAGTATTTAACTAAAACGATGCGGCGTAATTTAGTAGTGTTGTGAATGCCTCACAAATATCATCAGTCTGAGAGAGGAGTATTAAGATTTCGAGAGAGGGATGGAATGGCAATCCAGTGGGATTCCACCTGAACTTTAAGGTGTGCCAGCTGTATCGGCAGATCACCACAAAGCTGAGTTAAGATATCTACAAAAGTCGTGACTGTTTGGAGCAGTATGGCACAATAAGAGCACTAGAGGGTGCAATGCTAGCCTTCAGATCTCTCTTCCGTACGAAGAAAATCCCATCATAGTAACTTGCTAAGGAAATATTAAAGTACAATCCTAAAAAGAAACCATTGAAAATTATATCCCAATGAAATATAGATGAAATGTATATGACTCTCGAGAAATTATGACTTTAAAACATTCCTTTTTAACGACGATCAAGTCTTGGTCGCAGTTTTAGAACACCGGTACTTGTTACAATAGTCTTTACATATGTTATTAAAGTTACATAATAATTATTTATGGTCCCGCGCAGTGGCATCATGGTCTAAGGCATCCTGGTTCGAGTTCTCATGGGAGAAGAAGTTTTCTCATGCAATTTCGGCCAGTATATGGTACCGGTGCCCACCCAGCATCGGAATGCACTTGGGGAGCTACGATAGGTAGCAAAATCCGGGTAGGCAAACCAGTTATAACGGCTGGGGGGCTCATCGTGCTAACCACACGATACCTCCATTCTGGTTGGATGATCGTCCACCTCTGCTTCGGCATGTGCCGTGAGGCCAGCAGCCGGCTGGTCGGTCTTGGCCCCTTCATGGGCTATAACGCCCGGATTATTTTATTAATAATGATTTATGCTACAAGTTCGTAAAGGTTCTATTTTTGGCACAAGCCTCGTTTCACGAACTTTACATTCGTGCCATGCCAAAAAGATAAATTTACGAATGTTTATTTATTTATTTAATAATTTATTTATTTAATAATTTATTTATTTAATAATGTATTTATTTATTTATTTAACTAGCTAGTTAGTGAGCACATATTAAATTTATAAAACAAAAATGTTTCTCGCCACTACCGTCAGAGCCAGGCTCGTGTACGGTGTGGTCTTGGCCAATAATACAGTATAACGTAAAATTTACAAGAACAGTTTACTAAATACAGTAAGTAACTTAATTCAGACCAATAAATAACACACAAGAGCAAAAAAAGAAAAAAGAGAAAAAGAGAGAAAACACACAATTAATATAAACTGACAATCGGACAGAAGCCAGTGATAGTCAATAAAAACATGAATATAGTCGACAGACATAAAAGGTAAAAAAATACTATTAATATAAAATTATTAATAAAAAGTATTAATAAAAAATTATTAATAAAAATATATCACTCAATGTTTCTTTAATATAACACAAATTTACACTAAACACATTTTTCAAGTTTGGGAGGTTATAAGATCACGATTACACAGCCGTTTAAACTCAGAACTATTAAGAAATAGTTATCCATGGAATTGCAGCCTGTATTATTCATGATCACTATTTCATGGCTGTCTAAACCGGCCATATAATCAACAAAGCGGCTAGGAAAAGTTAAATGCTATAGCACTACAGATGTAACTTCAGAATAATGCGGGATAAAATGTAAATATATTAATGTTACATTTGTTACTTTTTTGTGTTACATGTAATGTTTACATAATGAAATATCGAGGTAATGCATCAATCTCTTATTGAATTAATTTTGGGCATTGGATATTGCATTTTCTTTCGCAGTGTGTAAGAATGGGTAAAATAAAACTTTACGCACTACAGTAGAAAAATATGGTTTAAGAATATATATGGATACGGACCTTTAGAAAATAAAATATAATGAGATTCAAGAGAGTTTTAAATAACAAAACTGTACAACAAATAAACATTTTCAATTACCTGCGGTGCATAGTCTCATTATTTCCCTCAGATATAATTTAAAAATTGTAGTTGATAATGCACAAACTTGTCTGATCCCTCTTGTACTTGATACTAGCTCACGCGGTCATAAATGTTTTTCAGTACTTGTATGAAATGTGTTGGTAGTCTGCTCCCCGTTAGAATTTCACATGCCTCTTAAATGTAATGTCAGAAGGGAATAGTTCAAAATATCTCTTGTAATTATCTGAAGACTTTTCAGCAAAGAAGGAGTAGTTTCTCCCTTTATATTTTGTTCCATTTCTGAGGAATTCTACTTAAATATTCTTTGTCACTAGTTACGCCATTGCTGCATTCCAGTTTCCGTTCTCTGCAACGTTACATAATATATTGCAACATGTTCTATCTTCAGTAGCGGAATGATGGAACTAAGTGACTTATGCCTCTCTTCCCTTGTAGAGTCGGTTGTTATGGCAACTGAACTGACACGAGACCGTCGCAAAGGAAAATCGGGAATGTTTAAAACGCGGAACATCGTAAAAGGAAATAGAAGAAACTAAGAATGCATTAAAGCGGAAGGAAAGGGGAGCAAAAAAAGAGCAAAAACAGTTTAAACAAAAACACATTGTACAAAATAAACTAAAAAATAAGGGAACACGGTAATTTGGAACGGAAGTATGAAGCTCGTAAACATAGAAAACACCTTCTCGTTAATTTAGCTTCCTGAAGCATAATGCATTTATCTAACAGAGTCAACTACTACACGGTCTGAAAATATGTGACTAATTTCAATCGATTCAATTTTATTGATATACAGCTGAAGAAATATAAAACTCTTCAACGAAGACCGTCTACATTTAAATTATCTATCCACGTTACCGTATATTTTAAATCTAATTCAACTTTAAAACACAATGTTCTTACTGTAATGTTGCCAAATGGCTTTTAGAATACAACATCGTAAAAGGTAATTACGAAAACAGTGTTAATTAAAGTTGAACACTGTAACTAGACGTATACATACAATAGTTTTTCCTTGTTTAATGGCAGGGTCCTTAAATTTTCATCACTTCTCGACACTATCAGCGTGGCTAGTGCCGAGAAGCATAGACCACTTAGTTCATCAGACACTATTCAGAGTGCACCACAAGCGAGGGATCTACAGTACAGTCCACGCGTCTGACCGCGAAACCAGGTGGCCCGGGTTCGATTCCCGATCGGGACAAGTTACCTGGTTGAGGTTTTATCCGGAGTTTTCCCTGAACCCAATATGAGCAAATGCTGAGTAACTTTCGGTGCTGGACCCCGGACTCATTTCACGGCATTATCACCTTCATCACATTCAGACGCTAAATAATCTTAGATGTTGATAAAGCGTCGTAAAATAATCTACTAAAATAATTAAAAAAGAACCTACAGTACACTGGTAATGGATGATGATGATGATGATGATGATAACGACGGCGATGATGGAGAACTGTTGAGGTGTCACAGGAAAACCGCAGTACCCGTAGTAAAACTTTGTGTTGCCTGGACCAGGGACCTCAGGCTTGTCCAACAGAAGCTGTAAGTCCAACGCGCTGGCTCTGAGCCATCGTGGTGGTTAGCTGAACGGTATTGCAAAAACAGAAATAAAAAGTTGGGATTAATTTGTGAAAACTTAATGAATTGATGTAATATGTTATAGCCTACATACAGCCTAAGTGAGAAATTCTGATATATCTTGTGATTTATGCCAGCTTCTTATTCTAGCCTGGTCTTGTATCTTAGCACTAACACTACTCTGGTCTGTCTCCCAGGAGGGCTGCGTTCGATCCCCAACCTACAATGGGTGACATGATAACAAAGCAGACATTTTAAAGAATGCCCTATACAGAGCGTCCCAGTGATTTTGTTACAAACTTTTAGGGGTGGTAGAGATGATCAATATGAAGAACTTTCATGAAGAAACCCATGTCCGGATAAGTTCCTTTTGGTAATTAAAAGCTTTGATTAGTGTGCTAACCATTCTAAATAACATTTTAGAGCCACATTAAAATAAATAATTTCTTTTACTTCATGCATGACATAATTGTGCCTCTGATGATGAGATTCGTAAATATTAAAAAGTTCATTTCAATAAAGGACCTTGTTTACAGTGTATATTAAACCAGCCATTTGGCATCGAACTTACGAAAAGTGCACTGAAAGCCCACCTCAGTTAAATGTGGCTGTCCTCCTTTATGACGGTAGATTTGTTTGGGTTAAGACACAATAATATTGGCTTGTTCTGTTTCTTGTTATCACGAGAAGTGTCTTCTTGCTGAATTGGCTCAAATTGGTTCAAATTTCATTTGCGGAAGAGCAAGTAGAAATATAACA
Organism: Periplaneta americana; assembly: GCF_040183065.1. Lineage (NCBI taxonomy): Eukaryota > Metazoa > Arthropoda > Insecta > Blattodea > Blattidae > Periplaneta > Periplaneta americana. The sequence goes on along the minus strand of NC_091122.1, from coordinate 113,434,855 downwards.
AATCTCCAACGTTTTATTTACTTACTGGCTTTTAAGGAACCCGGAGGTTCATTGCCGCCCTCACATAAGCCCGCCATTGGTCCGTATCCTGAGCAAGATTAATCCATTCTCTATCATCATATCCCACCTAGCTCAAATCAAATTTAATATTATCCTCCCATCTATGTCTCGGCCTCCCTAAAGGTCTTCTTCCCTCCTGCCTCCAAACTAACATCTATATGCATTTCTGGATTCGCCCATACGTGCTACATGCCCTGCCCATCTCAAACGTCTGGATTTAATGTTCCTAATTATGTCAGGTGAATAATACAATGCGTGCAGTTCTGTGTTGTGTAACTTTCTCCATTCTCCTGTAACTTCATCCCTCTTAACCCCAAATATTTTCCTAAGAACTTTATTCTCAAACACCCTTAACCTGTGTTCCTCTCTCAAAGTGAGAGTCCAAGTTTCACAGCCATACAGAACAACTGGTAATATAACTGTTTTATAAATTCTGACTTTCAGATTTTTTGACAGAAGACTAAATGACAAAAGCTTCTCAACCGAATAATAACAGGCATTTCCCATATTTATTCTGCGTTTAATTTCCGCCCGAGTGTCATTTATATTTGTTACTGTTGCTCCAAGATATTTGAATTTTTCCACCTCTTCGAAGGATAAATCTCCAAATTTTATATTTACATTTCGTACAATAGGCCTATTCTGGTCACGAGACATAATCATATACTTAGTCTTTTCGGGATTTACTTCCAACCCTATCTCTTTACTTGCTTCAAGTAGAATTTCCGCGTTTTCCCTAATCGTTTGTGGATTTTCTCCTAACATATTCACGTCATCCGCATAGACAAGAAGCTGATGCATCCCGTTCAATTCCAAACCCTATATGTTATCCTGAACTTTCCTAATGTCATATTCTAGAGCGAAGTTAAAAAGTAAAGGTGATAGTGCATCTTCCTGCTTTAGCCCGCAGTGAATTGGAAAAGCATCAGATAGAAACTGGCCTATACGGACTCTGCTGTAAGTTTCACTAAGACACATTTTAATTAATCTCCAACGTTTTATCTGAAAAATATTGTTTACGATGCCAGTTAGCTCATACTGTGTTTATGAGAATTCACCAACATTTGTAAGAACAGGAGATTCAATACTGTGGAGTAATGGCTAGCATGTGTAACTGTGAAACGAACGGTCCCGGGCTCAACTCCTGGTTGGGACAAATTAGGCCTACCTGGTTGAGGTTTATTCCCAAGTTTTACCTCAACAAATTGAAGCAAGATTCCTTGGCAACTTTCGACACTGAACCTTTGACTCATTTCTCCATTGTAATTACACTTTCCCTCTCTCGTCGTCATATCCGTTTTATTCCTATATTTCAGACGCGCAGACTGGAAATTATGTGTCATCGCTCTTCGCTACTTATACAGGGACATCATTTTATTTTTACTTCAAATTTTATTGTACCTGAGTTTTTGAATGCACTTCACTCCCACCCCTTCTACTAACGAAGTTCCAACTGTCCTTCACACAGAATCCAGGCCGCATATAGTAAGCAGTACTGAGTTAGTGAGTATAGTACGTTCCAGAAATATATTCGCGTTTTCCAGTGACGAAAGAGCTTTAATATATTGAATCAAATTTTCGCACAGGTACTGTCCGTCCCGATTTGCCCCACCTGCTCTGCTCGGCCCTCTGTAAAAGTTGGGCTGTCTTAGCTCTTTTCTGAAAACATTATTTCTGTTAGGAATTGGACGTTTACGTAATATTATACAACTGTTTAAAATAACTTAAATAAAAGGGCCTCGTTAAGTAATTAACATTCACGTGATTTCCCTCCTTTCTACAATCCTGCGGCATAACCACTTGGACGGACAGTAGATAGCATGTCTGAGTAATTTTATTTGTGCGGGTCGGGGAGAAGTGAAGATTGAATTTACAGTAAGTAAGGTACTCTTTTATAGAGTAGGTACAGAATTATTTCAACATGAGTTACTGGTACGAAGGACGAAATTGGTAATTGGAATTAGATGCAATAGTCTATAGTGCGATAATATGCACAAAAGAACTGAAGTCTGTATCGAAATGAACAGCCACCATTTTCAAAAATGTGTTTCAATATCCATATTATGATTATTTTTCAATTTAACTTCATTCTCTATATTGTACGCTAATGTCCTGTAGACAGTATAACATACACTGCATAATGAATACGTTCACATGGATAACTCAGTTCGTGAGTAAAAACACTTATTATTAATACAGTACTGCATTTTGATTAAACAAAAACCTAATGAAAATTATCGAACTCAAAATCGCGTTATTTCCTAGTTTACGTAAATGGATGAACTACTTTTCTTCCCTCCTATACCTAATAAAGTGATTTGTTTGTGTTTTACGCCAGTATCATCGAACTACTGTCGTGGAAGGGGGTAGCAAACGGTGTTTCCGGTTCTCTAAAGGTATAGCCAGGTTAATATTAAAAATGTTAGTACAAATAAAATGATGTCCCTGTATAACAGTCCAGAAAACAAACATAAACAAATTGAGGTACTGGTTGACGGATAGTGCAAGAATCATTTCAATTTTTATTGAACTATATCCGCAGCGCCACGACTGTAATAGTTTTAACTACTAATGATGTTCATATAACATTTCACGCCATTCTTGTAGCATATACTTTTATTTCGGTCTTTCTTAGGATGGTATTTAAATATCGGTACGATGGTAGTGGATCGCAAACAAAAATCTCTTTCAAAAGAGAGGTTCCCCTTGAAAAAGTTTGGGAATCACTGTCTTAAGATATAGGCCTAATCCATAATGACCAATGGAAAAACTATTTTAAAAATGAATTACTTGCCTTGAAAAGATTGTATACACATTTAGGTCTATTAACATTAGAAAAAATCTATATCATAAATTATCCAAGAACACAATTTAATTAAGGATATAATACACAATACCAGAAAATACCTCCCGGCTAGTGTTCCAGAGAATGGACAATTCTAAACCTAATGGTACTGACTCTGTAATAACAGATAAAGCAATAAATGGTAATGTGCTGGGTATTGTTGTTGGAGGCGCAGAAAATTAGTTCAATTAATTGATATGGCAGTACCGCTTAACCACATTAGCACAAGAACTTGCACTGTAAACATTAATGAGTACGTACATTCGGCGGAAGAATGAAATTGCGAAAGACGTGGATAATATGGCAGAATATAAATCCATCCAACTGTAACATCAAAAACACGCAGGTGTAATATCAAGAACCACGCCGCAATATTTAACTGATGTTCAATTGAACATGTTATCAGCATCACTATGTCCATTTATTTAATTTATATTTGGACGATATGCTAAACGAGTGGAATAAACAGATAACACAAAGAGCCAAAGTAATATATATATATATATATATATATATATATATATATATATATATATATATCAATACGTTACTGTTTGCAAATGACCAGGCTCTTATCGCAATGTCTGAGGAAGAACTGTAGTATGGTGTATATAAGCTAGATACAGTAGCAAAAGCTTATAATTTTGAGATATCAAAATCTGAAACCGAAATAATGGCATTCAAAGGGAAGGACCCTGTAAGATCAAAAATTGTAGTAGATGATATTATTCTTAAACAAGTATCACACTTTAATTATTTGGGAAATGATATATCCTATAGCTATGATAGAGATGTACAAATAAAACTTTCCAAGTACCAATATATGTGTGTGGTACAACCAGAAGAGTTTTAGGAAATAAAACAAGGAAGGAAACACAATTAAAATTCTATAAGGCTATAGCACTTCCATCCCTCTTATATGGTAGTGAGAATTGGGTCCTAAGACAGAAATAATATACAGTCATCAGAAATGAAATTTCTAAGAGCAGTCAAGGGCTGTACAAGACTAGAGCATATAAGAAATGAAAGCATAAGGGAGGAATTAGAAATTAAATCTATAATTCAGCAAGTCGGTGATTATAAGAAAAGATGGATCGACCATTTACAGAGAATGGATTATGGAAGGTTTCCGACGTTTGCATGGAATTATAAACCACGAGGAAGACGGGACCCTGGCAGACCAAGAAAGCGATGGAGTATTGAGCCGGAACAGGCCATGAGGCCTAAACCATGAAGAAGAAGAATAAGAAGAAGAAGAAGAAGAAGAAGAAGAAGAAGATGATGATGATGATGATGATGATGATGATGATGATGATGATGATCACAAACTTGTTAATTTAACTGAACGAGAAGGCTAAAACATAAAACTCAAGACTTGGATTCGCGAAGTACCGTGTTCAAATTTCGGGGTCGACCAGTATGACCGTAGAAACTAGGAGTTTAGTTTCTTACATGATTATTACACTTTTACTACGTCATACTACTTTTGACCAATAAAACGGTATGAAAGGACGTGTTTCAACAAATCATGGCTGTTTATCGCTACAATTTTATCACTTCCCTAGCATTTGTTTGTTTTTATCATTTCCCTAGTATTTCTTTGTTTTATCACTTCCCTAGCATTTGTTTCTTTGTTTGCCAACATTTCAAACTGAAAATTCTTTACGGTACTATAAAACATGCTCTGCGATCGTCATTCGTTTCCCGCATAGATAGTCAACTGAAAATGGCGGCTCCGTTCAAACGTTTTGGTAAAGCTAACATTAGTGAAATAGAATTTTAGTAAGTCAATTAATATTTTATTGTATTAGAGTACTTTATTTCTTCTGATCTTTATACACTTTCTTATATTCGTTTAATGTCAATTGAATCCCACTCGAGTTTTGATTTTATCAGATAAGTCAAAACTTCTAGTGAGATTACTGTTGATAACGCCCGACTGGTTCCAACTTCTACTACAAACAAAGTTAAGATCTACATAATCTTGCTCACAAGATATAAATCTACACATGCGCACGGTGAAAATTTCTGCAGACTATTCACATATGGCCCTAAGGATGCTATGCATACATATTTCGCTAGCTCGCGCTACAAGCGTGCTAAACTAGCCCTGGCTATCGACTGATTAGTTGTACAGGATTCATATCATATCATATCGCTAACACTGGTTTATGAATACGAAAAACGTTAGTTCGCTGATCATTCACCAGAAGCCCGCGCTAAAAATGTCTATGAATATGGCCCTAAATGATCATATACAATAATATTCCACCGTTGCGAAGTAAGGCCTTTAATGATCATATACAATAATATTCCACCGTTGCGAAGTAAGGCCCTTAATGATCATATACAATAATATTCCACCGTTGTGAAGTAAGGCCCTTAATGATCATATACAATAATATTCCACTGTTGTGAAGTAAGGCCCTTAATGATCATATACAATAATATTCCACCGTTGTGAAGTAAGGCCCTTAATGATCATATACAATAATATTCCACCGTTGCGAAGTAAGGCCCTTAATGATCATATACAATAATATTCCACCATTGTGAAGTAAGACCTTTAATGATCATATACAATAATATTCCACCGTTGTCAAGTAAGGCCCTTAATGATCATATACAATAATAGTCCACCGTTGTGAAGTAAGGCCCTTAATGATCATATACAATAATATTCCACCGTTGCGAAGTAAGGCCCTTAATGATCATATACAATAATATTCCACCGTTGTGAAGTAAGGCCCTTAATGATCATATACAATAATATTCCACCGTTGCGAAGTAAGGCCCTTAATAACCATATACAATAATATTCCACCGTTGTGAAGTAAGGCCCTTAATGATCATATACAATAATATTCCACCGTTGCGAAATAAGGCCCTTAATGATCATATACAATAATATTCCACCGTTGTGAAGTAAGGCCCTTAATGATCATATACAATAATATTCCACCGTTGCGAAGTAAGGCCCTTAATGATCATATACAATAATATTCCACCGTTGTGAAGTAAGGCCCTTAATGATCATATACAATAATATTCCACCGTTGCGAAGTAAGGCCCTTAATGATCATATACAATAATATTCCACCGTTGTGAAGTAAGGCCCTTAATGTTCATATACAATAATATTCCACCGTTGCGAAGTGAGGCCCTTAATGATCATACACAATAATAGTCCACCGTTGTGAAGTATGGCCCTTAAAGATCATATACAATAATATTCCACCGTTGCGAAGTAAGGCCTTTAATGATCATATACAATAATATTCAACCGTTGTGAAGTAAGGCCCTTAATGATCATATACAATAATATTCCACCGTTGCGAAGTAAGGCCCTTAATAATCATATACAATAATATTCCACCGTTGTGAAGTAAAGCCCTTAATGATCATATACAATAATATTCCACCGCTGTGAAGTAAGGCCCTTAATGATCATATACAATAATATTCCACCGTTGCGAAGTAAGGCCCTTAATGATTATATACAATAATATTCCACCGTTGTGAAGTAAGGCCCTTAATGATCATATACAATAATAGTCCACCGTTGTGAAGTAACGGTTAGCAAGTCTGAACGTAAAACGAGCGGTTCCGGGTTCAAATCCTGGTTGGAACAAGTTACCTAGTTGAGGTTTTTTTCCGGGTTTCTCCCTCAATCCATTAAGAACAAATTCTGGGTAACTTTCGGCGCTGGAACTTGGAGTCATCTAGCTGCCATAATCACCATAGGTAGGAAGTTCCTATCAAAATAATACATTTCAGTTGAGTCCAGCAAGAAATATAGATGCCACTCGCGCTTACCCCTGTTCCTGCACGTCACAGACGATACACAGTTTACATTAACAACGCATAGTATCATTCTGTGTAAATAATTTTGCTGCATATTTTTGAGAACAACTACAGTATGTGTAGGTGCGTTCACCTGTCGACAGGTGCTGCATATCTTTACATAGAACAATGTGTGAGCGGTGCGAGAAATGAAACGAGGAGTGCAAAGGAAACAAGCGGAATGCAAGGATAGTGGGAGGAAAAAGAGAATGAGGGGAGTAGAAAAACAAGGTGAAGATAAGAAAACAAGGGAATGACAAGGAGAACAAAGGGAAGATGAGAATAAATAAAGAACACGAAGAAAAGCAGAACAAGGGAAGGAAGGAGAGGAGAGCATAAAGATAAAAGTAGTGGTACGAGGAGAAGAATAGCAAGACAAGAAGAAGAAGAAGAAGAAGAAGAAGAAGGGGAATACCAAATATTTGTTATTACTTTTGCCCACACTTTGGTGATGCGCTTTTTTTCAAGTTACGACACAAATAAGAGTCGAGTGTAAATACAATAATTCTGTTCATTATCGCACGGTTATAAAAGTGCATAGTTAAGAGGTGATTTTGGTCGTTCCTTGCCCTTCTTGAAATTGTAATTCGTATTTTATTGCTTATCAGATTTCTTTAGACATTTCTAGAAATTCTGTTTGATTTTAGATAAATATTTTTGGTTTGCACTATTGCTTAGATATCGTGAGACATTTTGCACATGTGTTTGCAATGTATTGGAGGGATGAATAATCCAACATTATCCAATATATTATCCAGTACGCTGTTGTCGGATTGAGAGTATTGAGTATGTATTGTACGCTTCAAACGAACTTCATTCTCTTTTTACCTGTGCTGTTGGTAAATTTGCATTTCTAGAGTGTCAATACAACTGAGCTCTACAGAGCAGAGGTGACATGGTGTAATTATTGTTCCTCAAGCAATTATGGTCTATTCTCAAATCGATTTTCATATTTAGTAGAATACAATCAGTTTGCTTTTTACCAGTGCGTTTTGAGATTTATTCTAGTTTCTATTTGTAATTTGACTGTTTGATTTATTTCTGTGAATGTAGTCCATATATTATAAGCTATCTAAAACAGATTATTCTTTTCTCAACTGTGCGAGATTTATTACACCATGATTAAATACACCGTATCCCGTTTAGAGGGATCGAGTAATAAATGCTCACCACTTAAAATCAGATAAAAATATCGTTGTGATTTACATCTGAGAAGATAGAGAAACTGCCCAAGTTTATGCAACAAAGTCTGAAAACAGCTGCATGCGTAACTTTCGTTTGTTTGTGCGTAACTTTAGTTTGTTGTTAGGCCACTAAAACAAGCCTAGCGCCATTTTGTAGGAGAACACGCTATGGTAAAAACGACGTGGACACCACAACAGAAAGTTCAGTGTGTGCTATGTCTTGTAGAAGAAAAATCTGTTACGCGAGTCATTGGACCATTCTTCTTCGTAGAGGCTACAGTCATCACAGGAAATGTGTATCTGGACATGTTGGGGAACTTTGTTTTTACCAACTTCCCCCAGGATCGGTTTTTCAGCAGAATGGGGCCCCATCCCATTTTCATCAACGGGTGCGTGAGTTCTTGTATGAAAAATTCTCCGATTGATGGATCGGAAGATGAACACCCCTTGCCTGACCACCCAGGTCGCCCGATCTGACTCCTTGGATTTATTTTCTGGGACTTTGTAAAGGATGCTGTATACCAAAGAGGCAGAGCTAACGCTTTGAAGGAACTGAGGCAACGCATCGCAAATGCAGCTGCGCTAGTGACTCCACAAATGCTACAGAACACTTGGCGGAAGGTTGAATACCGTTTAGATGTCTGCAGAGCAAGTCAAGGCGCACACATCGAGTTGCATTGAGCATTCTCTGAAACTTGGAGAGTTTTTGCATCAAGTTATGTAAAAAGATAAGTAAATAAACTATTATTTACACTTGAAATTATCATTTATTTCTCGATCCCTCTAAGCGGGACATGGTGCATTTCTCTGTTAAAAATTCTAAGTAGAACTGTCAATTGATTTAAGGATCATTGTCCAGGAATGTAATGATTATGGATAATAGGTACGTTCTTTAAGGAATATTAGTGAAAATACATTTCCACAACTATTACTCGCATAAAACGCATCCACGAGTAAAAGTTCAAAATCGTATAGGCCTATACGTAATGTAATTCTCGTAATGAGTCATTTTTTTTAAATATTAAGTAATTGTCTTAATTTATCAGGCTACTGAAATTTTTTAGGTTAAAACATTTCGATAAATATATTCATAGCCTATTATAAGCTAAGTGACAAATTCAAACATATTATTACACTATTCATAAAAAGAATTTGATACCTTCAAGTTCTTCAGCCTGGTGGGATGATTTTGGGTATTTTCACAGTTTTAGTATGAAGAAAATAATCAGTGTCCTGGAATTACATATCGACTGCATCGCCAAAGAAGATGGGGAAAAGGGGAACCTAGTTATCGGATCTGTAACGGAGCGCTGTACATTAGTTCCAGTTAATCCTGACTAAGAAAACTCAGACTCAAAATTTAAAACGATCTAGCGACTTGGAAACTTAAATTAGAGGAATATCTGGAAGCTTCATTCAGCTGAAGTTTTGCCTGTCATTATATAAGTGGGAGGGGTTGTGACAAGTAACTTACAGCGATATTGATTTTCATGAAAGAGATATTGCGAGAACGTTCTTCACTAAGCCAGTAGAGCAGATACATAACTTCCTTCTAGGTTGTAGTGAACCTAATATTCGAATTTAGTAGCCTTTCATTTATTTAAAAAAATGATAATAATAATAATAATAATAATAATAATAATAATAATAATAATAACAACAAGTTTAGGTCTGCGTGTTTGTGTAATATTGAAACCTAATTTTAGAGCCAGGATTCAAAGTACGAAAAATTGATATTTTGAGGCCTTAAAATGAAGTGGTTTAATTTATCTCCAATTGTGTTTAGTTGCTTATTAAACGACCCTTATTAACTATTAGGATATTTACGTACTTATATAGGTAGGAGCCACCCCTGCCCAAGCAGGAGGCCTTGCCCCACTGAGGATCTACGGATTTATTATTATTATTATTATTATTATTATCATTATTATTATTATTATTATTATTATTATTATTATTATTATTATTATTATTATTATTATTATTCTAAATGTAACGCTGCTTTCTTCGGCAGACAAAAGTTCCTGAAGTGTGCTGGGCCTTGTGGCTTAAGATTTCATCTGGACTGTTTAAATTTGAGTGAAGTGGAATACGATTTTTTCATGAAGGGAGGCATTTCCTCCTTCAAGTGTGATAAGTGTATTAGTGCTGCGAAGGCGGTTCATGGTGATAACACTCCTGTGAAACCCACCAATAAGGCGGAAAAGAAGATCATCTCGCCTACTAGAGTACTTGATCTACCTAATTTACAAAGTAAGGAGTCCCTTTATGTTCAAGTCGAAACGGTGAGACTTAACAGTGAGTCCATTCTAGATACTTTAACAGTTATTCTTGAACATGTTAAAAATCTGGAAAAAGAAATGGGTGAGTTAAAGAGTGAGAATACTGCCCTCAAATTACAAATGGCTGAGATTATGGTAAAAAATTCCTGTCCTAATAAGCCTGATCAGATTGTCTCTAAATTGGGTCAACAGTCGACTGTTAACTCTGTTGCTAAATCCTTCAGCAGTGTTTTGTCTGACGCTGTAAAATCTCGCAATCATGCGAAGTCAGCACCAAGTACTTCATTTCCTCTTAGTCAACATAACAGTAATGAGGTAATCTCTGCTGTCGTACGCTCTGACGATAGCACTGTTGCGTTATCAAATAACGTTGACTCTGATGGTTTTCAAACTGTCACTCGCAAAAAATTAAAAAAAAACGAGATCCTAAATTTGGCACTTTAACTAATACCAACTTAGAAATGGCTCCAGAGAGAATCAGAACCAAATCCCTTTTTGTTTCTAGATTTAGTCTTAATGTAAACGAGAATAATATTAAGGATTCACTCTTTCATCAACGTGAACTTAGGTCTCTCGTAATAACGAAATTGAAAACTAAATACCAGTCGTATTCCTCTTTTCACATATCAGTTGATGAGAGGGATTTTGAATTAATCAATAATTCTGATGTTTGGCCTGCGGGATGCCTCATTGCACTCTTTTTTGGTAAGCTTAAACCTAAGCAGCATTTTGCTCCACCAGGTACTTCAGTTGATTCTAGGGTTAATGCCTCTTAATGTTATTCTCTAACTCTCAATGCACAGTTCTAATAATCATCTTGAGATATGTTACCAAAATGTTCGTGGTCTTAATACAAAAATTAATGACATTTTTCAAAATGTAGTAAATAATAATGATATCATTATTTGTCTTACTGAAACATGGTTATCTGAATCAGTATTAAATACAAATTTATTTCCTAACAATTATTCTGTGTTTCGAGCAGACAGAACCTACGAGGACACCAATAAAAAAAGAGGTGGGGGTGTTCTAACAGCGATTAACAACCAGTTACCTTTTACCTGTCGGCGATATGATTTAGAAATTATTAATGAATGTGTTTGGATTGAAATTAAAATGGCTGATGGTATTAATTTATTAATTGGAAATCATTACTTCCCACCTGATTTCGATCATAATCACTTAAAATCTTACCTCAATTTTCTTGATAAAAACCTCGATACTCATAATTTTAGAATAGTAATTATTGGCGATTTCAATTGTCCTGGTATGGATTGGTTAACTGGTTTTAATCTTAATGATATTCATTACTACTCTAAAATTAAGTCCGGTGATTTATATTCCTCGTCTTGCCTTCTGGGATTAAACCAAATTAATTTTACTGTGTCAAGTAAAAATCTACTTGATCTTGTCTTTACTAATATCATTAACAGTACAGTAGAACTAGCCAATCATTCTCTTGTTTTGGAGGACTTTTATCATCCATCTATCTCCATTAATCTTGAAGTTTATTTGCCGCTACCTGATCACTGCCCATCTAGTACCTTCATTAATTATTCTCAAGGTGATTACTTGAAACTCTATTCCACTCTATACAATCATGATTGGAATTCCATATATCAGGCTACTGATGTTAACGTTGCTACTAACTCTTTATCTCAAATTATGAACAATGCTATATCTCTTGCTGTTCCTGTCACCTTCGTAAAAAAATCGCACTATCCTAAATGGTTTTCTAATAGCTTGCGTATACTTATTAAGAAAAAGAACAAAGCACATAGAAATTTTAAGAAATTCAAAACTGATCATCATTATCAAATTTTTTCCAATTACAGAAAACAAGTTAAAGCTCTGGTTAAATATGATAAATTTAAGTGGTTACAATCCATTGATGAAAATTTGAAGAATGAACCCAAGAAATTTTGGAAATATGTAGAATCTTTTCGAAAATTCAATAATTATCCCACCGAATTATTAATAAATGGGGTTCACATTACTGACCAGAAAGAAATTGCTAATGCATTTGCTAATCAACTTAAATCGATTCAAAAACAGTCTCATTCTAATCTCTGTTTGTTGGGTTATAATTCTACTGACTTCTTATCCTTACCTAAAATTACAGTTGAAGACGTTTCTTTAGCCATAAAAAGCTTAAACCTAATAAATCCAAGGGCACTGATGGCATTCCTAATTTTATTATTAAGGGATGTTCTAATATTCTAATACCTGTTTTATTTTTTATATTTAATTTAAGTTTATTAACTGGTACATACCCTATGCTTTGAAAAGAAGCATCCATTGTTCCTATCTTTAAGAATGGTAAAAAATGTTGTTTCCAATTATAGACCTATTTCAATATTAAACAATTTCTCAAAAATTTTTGACAAAATAATCCACAAACATGTTTCATTTTATGTTAAGAATAAAATTAATTCAGCCCAACATGGTTTTACTAAGGGTAAATCAACAACTACTAACTTAGTATCCTACCTTAATCTTGTTATGCCGGTTGTTGAAACTCAAGGTCAAAATGACTCAATCTACATCGACTTTAGCAAAGCGTTTGATGTTGTACCTCACAATATTTTGATAAATAAATTAGAAAACTTCGGTCTCTTTTCTAACTATGTGAGCTGGTTTGAAAACTATTTCACTAATAGACAATGTTGTGTTCGTCTAGGTGATTCTCTCTCGGACCCATTTAATTGTTTATGTGGAGTTCCCCAAGGATCTACATTGGGCCCTCAATTATTTTTATTATTTATAGATGACATATGTAAAAGAATAAGTTCAAACTACCTGTTATTTGCTGATGATCTCGAAATCTTTCGCTCAATAAATAGTCTTGCCGATTGCCAAACTTTTCAAAATGATATTAACTCTATTGAACTTTGGTCTGACAATAATGGAATGAAAATTAATGAAACAAAAACTTTTGTCATTTCGTACTCACGAAAAACTACTTCCATAAAATTTAACTATTCTCTTAACAACGTCTTTATTATTTGGAAAAATTCTATTAAAGATCTTGGTGTACTACTCGATTCTAAATTATACTTTCACGATCATGTTCAACATATTTATAATCATTCAATAAGAATGCTTGGTTTAATAAGGTCTATAACTTATTCTTTTTCTACTCCAGAGTCACTATTAATTCTACACTTTACTTTGGTTCTATCTAAACTTGAATATGCATCTGTAGCCTGGAATTCCATTACTTCAATAGATTCGGTTAAATTGGAAAATATTCAAAGAAAATTTATTTCCTTATGTGCTTTTCGATTTATACCCAATTCCTCTGACTTTAACTATGAGATTACCTATAAATATTTTAACTGTTGTAGCCTTTATTCTAGACGTCAAAATCTTGATTATCAATTTCTTTGCAAAGTTATCAAGGGTGATATTGATTGTGAGTCTATCATAAACAATATCAGCCTTCGTATTCCTACAAAAGGTTTAAGATTTCAAAAAAAAATTTATAACAGAAATTCTAAATCACTTTCTCCAGTCTGTAGATGCATAAGATATACCAATTTGCATGGGCACAATTTAGATCCTTTTAAGGTAAAGTTTCGTTTTGATTATTACTATTTACTGTTCTTGTTATCTATTTTATTTATGTATGTTTTTGTTTATTTAAGATATTATTTATTTGTTTTTGCATCTTTGTATCTTCTGTTTGTGTATTGTGCTGAACTATAATTGGCCTCTGGCTGTTGTTCAGCACACAACTATTAATAATAAATAAAAATAAATAAATAATTATTATTATACACAAATTGGTAGTAAGAATCAACTGCTTTCCGTAATATTTTATAGTATTAAAATTCTTGTAAATTAATTATTGAAATCTATGTTCTTTATTTTGTTTTTAACTCAAGTATTTAATTTGTACCATAGTTGTTCACTTTAATGCATTAATTGTATCACTGTGCTGAACTTTCATTCGCCAATGGCTGTTGTCCAGCACATAAATATCAATACATATTAAATAAGCAATAATAATAATAATAATAATAATAATAATAATAATAATAATAATAATAATAATAATAATAATAATAATTATTATTATTATTATTATTATTATTATTATTGGACTCTCACTTTGAGAGAGGAACACAGGTTAAGGGTGTTTGAGAATAAGGTTCTTAGGAAAATATTTGGGGTTAAGAGGGATGAAGTTACAGGAGAATGGAGAAAGTTACATTATGTTACATCATTCCATACCATTCCTCGAACTCCGACGAACCTAAGTATATTCAGCCGGCGTGAGTTTGGGAATGCGTCTAGCTTGACGGTCAGCGCAATAGGTCGCAGTAATGGACGTAGTGGCCTCTCCTTAAATTGAATTCTGAGTTGGGGAAAACCTCAGAAAAACACAATCAGGTAGTCAATCCAAGCGGGAATGGAACCCATACCAGTTTGCAGTTCCGGACCAGCAGGCAAACGCATCTGTCGCCTGAGCTACACCGATGGCTACTTGTTATTAAAATTCAATATGTCTAATCAGTGTTGCCACCGAAGGAAGAAGAAATCCCTCTATAACATATTAAAAATCCCCGTAAAATTAAGATAAAACCCCTAATTTCTTCAATTTGTTCTTGGAGAAACGCAACATAAAAATTAGCAAATGTGATTGACATATACAATTGAATATAAAAAATATTCATACTCATGAACATTGACATGCAATAGAATACTCCTACACTCCTGTATGTCCTTGCACCGGAAAACAATTTCTTGAGGATTTGATTTATAAGTATTTGCGTTTGCATTAGTTACACAATGTGTTCAAATATGGCATTCAAGGAAAAAAAGAAAGATATGTTGAAAAATATTCACTGCTCTGGGAAAAAACTCCATTGTTGAAAGGTAAGTTAATATTTTCAATCGACTTACAGTACGTTACAAAGGTGATATTTATACGTGGCGGTACAAAAACAATTATTTAATTTCTAATGTGGAAGGATTTTTAATTATTAAAGTAAGATATTTATTCCAAAGCTATATATCCTTGAAATTTCTTTGTAAATAAACTGATAGGCCTAAAAATAGTGATATAAAACATACATTATTTTGAATTAATAATTTAATTTGTTTGGATTTATCATAATTCGACCTCGCATTAAGAACTGGCTGGTTCCTTATCCATCAGAACAACAATGTGTTGTGTTTTGCAAGTATTGCCACAGTACACTTAAAGTCCATAACACTTTTGCTGAGTGCCGACTTTTATTCGGGCAAGCGGACAGTTTCGAACTAAAAATGTTATTCTTATCTCACGTGACTGACATTTGTTACGTATAATATTTAAAATAAAATGGAATGTAAATAAGGAAATATAGATGTAGAATATAAAATATATGAAAATCAGTTGTATCAAAATCAAAAATTTAGATTGGGGAAAATGTTTAACTTCATTTTACTGCAGACAGTATTGTTGTGTAGGCCATGACTTAAGCAAGAGAAGGAGAACATGTGTGCAACTCGACGACGGGCGGGAGAGAGCGTCATATGATTAATAAAGAGAGAAAATATGCTTGCAATATACGATAACGACAGAAGAGAGGATTCATAATCATGATATTCATTGTTCAATTAGACAACACAATAGTTTCACTATAATTAATTTTAAAAATAAATCCTAGTGACGTAGTTTAGAAAAACACACCAAAAAACCCTTTAAAATGTATTTTTCCCCTGAAAATACCCCTAACATTTTTATCTCCCCAAACCTTCCTCAGTAAAATTGTTCCCCCCAAATATTAGAGGAAAACCCCAAAGTTGGCAACAATGTATTTCATATGAGAACACTATGTTAAAATCTTGAGTTGGAGTAACGCGCGCCGACTCGAAAATATAACGTCCAGCCCGGACTTGCGGACTGTGCTCTATTCTTATTTGTTGTGCCTACCGCAGGCCAGCACTTGCATCCACGCCGTCACCTTCCAATCAATGTCAGGTGCACTGCGTGGTGATTGACGTGTTCCATAGACCGCTCATGCACTCATGCCGCATTCAAATTACCCTCTACTCGATAACACTTCATCGAAGACCTCTACGCTATTGTTAAACGAAGACCCTACATCTGATTGTGTCAAGCGATCAGAGTTCCACGCTGAGATTTGGGAGTACTGTGCGGCCAAGGGACGAGCCATACGGGAAGCAGGTCGCTGTTTTAGATTTGCTATCAAATTGTAGTTAAATTACAGACCTACCAACTTTCATGCATAATGCAGAGTCACCCACAATAATTAGTTCACGACTTCCGTTCTCCTGCATTGGCACGATTATCTATTGGATTACAGGTGATCGCATTATTTTCTTGTTCAATGTTATAAACAGTTTATTTCTTGAATCAGTACAAATAACTGGTCTGTTAACATATTCGATCATAAGCCAATAACATATTTTTTGCTTTGTGCTCATTACAAACAATAGAGCAGAACACACCCCCTATGACACAACAGTGCACGATGTCATTCGTCTGCTAATTCCCGTCCTATACAAGAACCAATCAGATTCACTGATGGCGGATGATGGATACTGTCACTACCTCTGCAAGCTGATGAAACCGGTGCGACACTGATGGAGTCATCGTTGAAATTCGGAACACCGTAATGCCATCAGACTGCTCAGCGCTGAGATTCGAAACACGCTCTATTAGGTTAGGTCCGTTTTCGGCTTTCCTCTTCAAAATTTTCTGTGTTAATTCATGTAGAATGGCGAAAACCAGAGGCAGACAAGTGACCAACGAGCTTGTAGCTCACATAGACATTTCTTCACATCCTCAATTTCCCTTGCAAGAACGGTTTTCGTGTAACTTTTAAACGTTTCTCCTCTAATGTCTTTCATTCTCTGGTTTTCCACACAGTAGTCATGGAAATATTTGGTAGGCCTATCTGTATTTTATGTAAACATGGATATCAAATATAATATACTACCGTATTAAAGAAAGTATTTTATTGTATTTTATTGCTTTATTTCAAGTACGAACAAGTTTCTCAATCATTGGGATTTCCATAAATACTCTGAATTTTTTTTATATTTTATGTACAGTGATTTCTTTGATAATAGGTAACTTTAGTATCTGAAAAGTGCGACTAAAGGATTGAATGGGAAATTAAGATATTACATCAGCGATGTCAAGGTCAAGAGCACATAGACGGTTCTCCGTGCGATCAAGCGCTCACTGGTTGCGATGAATCAATTCTGCAGGCAGAAGCAGTGAATAAGAAGGGGTGAGCAAAATGAACTCTATTGGCCTATCACTGCAAGATGAATTAAATTGTTCTTAAGTAATAGATAATGTGTTACATTCATACAAGACAACAAGAAATCAGAACGTTGTGTAAAGTGTATCTCTCTAATAAATGCAATGAATTATAAAATAGTAGCCTACAATAAATAATAAACACAGCTTCTCCTCAACTTATATAGTTTCAGATAATAGCTAATATAATTAATTTTTGTATAATTATCAATTATCCAACTAGTATAAAAAACTTGTCCTATTTTAAACTTATTAATAGAGAAGTGAAAGAAATTACTGGACATTGTGCATACGGAAAAAGGAATAATAGGCCTGCAAGAAATAATAAACATACAGTAGTAGGCCTATATTTTCTTTATCTTAGCGGTTTTAGATAATGAGGCCTAACTAATTAATTGTTATGTAACTATTACATACTTAATAATACATACTTAATAATGTAATGAACAGCACATTTCTAGAAACAAATTAAATTCCTGACTTCTCGTCTAATACAGAATTGTCTTTTCTTGTTTTTGCCGACACCAACCTTCCCATGTCCGGCGAAATTATGTTTCCTGCAGCATGACGTAGCATAGCACGCTTATTATCATCTGATAATCTTGATATTAGTCTTGGTTTTGTGAGGTTCATAACTGCTCACATACGTACTTCCTGTCAAATATAGAAATAATTTTCTCTACAAATATTCGTACCCTGGATATATTACCCGGCAAGCGAACTTCCAACTTGGTTCTGTTCACGCAATTCAAAGCACCTGAAGAGAACTTTCCCTCGGCTTAACCAAAGGACATCACAATGGTAAGGAACATTGTCAAACTGAAAATCTATGAACGACATATCTTAACAATTTTTTGACAGAATTCGTAATGAGTCTAGCTATTAGTATCATACTCCTTTTGTAATTTATTCTGTAAACTTAAATGCAATGCACTGTAGAGGTTCTTCTTTATTACGATTTAGTGTCAATAAAACAAAAAAAAATTTAATACATCATTATGTACATCAATTAATAATTTTAGGCGCTTCACATTACTTCTCTTTGTAACTAAATGTTTTCCGTATATCAGACAAAGAACATTATGTCTTTTCTTTCACTCATAAGAAGTCACGAGTCCAGTCAGCCTAAAATTTACTGAAAGACTTCTTCCTCAATGTCTTATATACAGCCTTTGAGTTCATCAGTGACTTGTCCTGCGTGCTGTACGTGCTCTGAACAGCGCATAAGGGCCATGAGGCACACTTGCGCTCTCTTTGACATTACTCTATTACATCTTCTTCTTTAAACACTTATTTTATGCAAAGGAGTCGTTCTCGATTTTATACTAGGAATTGTCAAGCTATCAATGTTGCAATGCAAAAAAAAATAATTTAAACTGAGACATAACAAGGGGCAAGACATGAAGAATTACTACTTAAGTAACAGTATCTAACATTCCGGATGGTGATTCGGTATGGTGAACTAGGGGAATTCGTGAGTCAAATTAGTACGGAATAAGGTTTCAGGTTATTAATATTCCACACTTTATCCAACAGAGTGCATTCCAATACGTTAAGAGAATCTGACTTAGGAATGCCACCATATCGATGTTGGCACAGAGACACGACAACAATGTAAAAAGTGACATTCTGAGAAGAATTTTATTTTTGACGGACAGCTGTCCCATATTTCTGCAACGTTAATGTATTAAAAACTTCCACTTCGTTGCCGTCCTTCTAAAACATCTCTTTGTCGGAAGTAGAGGAAAAAGAGAAGAGAAGAGAAGAGAAGAGAAGAGAAGAGAAGAGAAGAGAAGAGAAGAGGAGAGGAGAGGAGAGGAGAGGAGAGGAGAGGAGAGGAGAGGAGAGGAGAGGAGAGGAGAGGAGAGGAGAGGAGAAGAGAAGAGAAGAGAAGAGAAGAGAAGAGAAGAGAAGAGAAGAGAAGAGAAGAGAAGAGAGAATTAATTTTGTCACTCTTAGCGGTCCACAGTTCACAACTTCATAATCACACAATATTAGCGATATCTATTTGCATGTGTTAGAAATTAATATGTCGTAACATACCTATTAATATATAAATATATATTATATGAGAAACTGAAATAATTTCAACTAAATTTTTGTTATTAGTAAATTTGTCTCTTCGCCGCCTTGATTCTGAGAATAGCTTAAAGCAGTCCGTGGTTCTATTCCCGGTGTGTGCAATAAAAGAGGTTTGTCTTACCTATACAAGACTGGGTGGTCTGTGTTGCACTAGCTGTGGCCTTGTACTACACTGACGAAAGTATCAGGGAGGTCCGCAAAATATGTCTGTCAAATGTTGGCCGTTGGATATACGAGAAGATATTAAGTTCTTAGCCAAAAGTGAAAAAGTTACTAAATCTCTCTGAGGTCTGCATCGGACGTTTTCGCTCGAGTGCAAAGTAGTTCATAGCATAATCCGATAGGTAGCGCACATGCATGATGGGTAGAATTGTCGCCAGCGATAAATCCTCGAACGGTATAAGCCGAGCATTACACATTCGTTCCTGTTACAGTGATGAACTGTGTAGTAACATCATAGATGTTTATCATTTCAAAACTTTGCAGTGTTTAAATAAGCTCTCCATAGTACAACTACAAAACTTCCTATAAATGTAATATAAAAGTTGTAGGTAATGTTTTTTTTTTCCTACACAGGAGTGATTTTGTTTTTGCCACATCTCATAGATGTTATTGGATGTAAATGTAATTATTATAAACAGAGAACACAATCACGATAATGCAAGAACAGTATCAAATTTTCTAGTAGGCCTAATAATAATAATAATAATAATAATAATAATAATAATAATAATAATAATAATAATAATAATAATAATAATCACTAATAATTAGTGAATCAATCTTTGCGTCTGTAACAGTTGTACAGCATGATTATTCGTTTTATTATATTTTCTGCGACGTTATCTCTGTACTAATATTGTTATTAATCTACTGCTATATCAATAATATTTTGTAAAACGTTTCTACATTGTCGCGGTATATAGGTGGAACACTATGTATGGACCTATCATATTATAAATGTGGTAAATCAAATATTGAATAATTATTAATTAGCAATAATAACTGTGTATCGAAGTTTTTCATACTATTTTATTTATAACTCCATGTTTCTGTTTTGGTACGTTCCATTGACTGTCCCATTAAACGTTTGTCATAAACGCAGAAAATAAAGCCTTATTTTTACCGTGTGAGCAAAACATATGTGTATTTTATCTGTCGCCCTCCATACAAGATAAGAGATGTCGGTGAGATGACCTTGTACTGTGCTTCTACTTATTACGAGCGTATCACAACTGATATTATTTCACTGGAGGGTGCGACACTCGACCGAGTTCAAGCGAGCGATTTAACTCCAATGCAGCACTCTGATATCTCTCAAAGAAAGTTTAATTTATTCTACATAATAATATTACAACCAGATAACCTCTTTAGTTCAAAGCTTTGTTATATTAAATGCTACTTCTACTATTGAATGTCTTATAATGCATAATATGTAGGTATATATATATATATATATATATATATATATATATTTTATATTTAACAATAGGCCTATATGCACATTTTTTCAGAACTTGTAATTACTAGGGATCCTATTTTACGGTGAATAACTACCTTAAATTTCCGTACCGTACAAAATGTTTGTTAATTTCGGGTTACGTCGTACAAAAGAACATACCAAAATTATGACATTAGAATGTCGTCGTTCAAAATACATTGCTAAATATAACTACACACACTAGAGGTCTGTAACATCAAGAGAATCATAAGGATGTTTGGTCACTTGCCTCTTGTGTAGAGAAATTTGTGTAACAGTTTCCCATCCTGTATGTGAAAACATAACAAAACATTCAAGCTATTTGTACTTTATATTTAAAAATTAAAAATAAAGTTCCTCGAAGTACAGTTTCAATATTAGAAACAAAATTATACATTTAAAAACTATTCAATACTAAATTAAAAATTTTGTACAAAAACATTAGCGCAAAACAGATGATCAAAATTTTTAGAAAATTCCATTACCTAATTAAAACAAAATCGTAGAGCCATTTAACTTCAATCACTGCCATGCTTGCCAACAGTATAGCGCGCAAATAACTCAGCTTCATCCAAGCTTATTGTATTAACTCACGCACATATTTATGTGACTTTCAATAAATACGATTAGACCTATCTTTTGAGCACTTTAAACAAAAATTTCTAAAAAAAAAAAAAGTAAACAAAAATCTATTTTGACAAACACTAAATTGGAATAAATTTGTGCTAAAAATTTCTCCTATACACAAAGGTTCACTTTATTTCGTGAGTTTAATAGTACAGGGACATAATTTTATTTTTACTAACATTTTTAATATTAACCTGTCTATACCTTTAGAGAACCGGAAACACCGCTTGCTCCCCCCTCCAAGACTGGAGTTCGATGATACTGGCGTAAAACACAAATCACTCTACTAGGTATAGGAAGGAAGAAAAGAAGTTCAATCATTTACGTAAACTAGGAAATATCGCGATTTTGAGTTTGATAATTTTCATTAGGTTTTTCTTTAGTCAAAGTACAGTACTGTATTAAGAATAAGTGTTTTTACTCACGAAGTGAGTTATCCATGCGAACGTATTCATTATGCAGTGTATATTATACTCTCTACAGCACATTAGCGTACAATATAGACAAAGAAGTTAAATTGAAAAATAATCATAATATGAATATTTAAACACAATTTTGAAAATGGTGGCCGTTCATTTCGATACAGGCTTCAGTTCTTTTGTGCATATTATCGCACTGTAGACTATTGCATCTAATTCCAATTGCTAGTTTCGTCCTTCGTACTAGTAACTCATGTTGAAATAATTCTGTACCTACTCTACGTACTGTAAATTCAATCTTCACTTCTGCCCGACCCGAAAATATAAAATTACTCAGACATGCTATCTACTGTCCGTCCAAGTGGTTATGCCGCAGGATTGTAGAAAGGGAGGAACTCACGTGACAGTTAATTACTTAACGAGGCCCTTTTATTTAAGTTAAATTAATCAGCTGTATAATATTACGTAAACTTCCAATTCCTAAGAGAAATTAATGTTTTCAGAAAAGAGCTAAGACAGCCCAGCTATTACAGAGGCGCGAGCAGAAGCAGGTGGGCGAAATCGGGATGCGAAGTAGGCAAACGGACAGTACCTGTGCGAAAATATGATTCAATATTGAAAGCTCTTTCGTCACTGGAAAACGCGAACATATTTCTGGAACGTACTATACTCAGTAACTCAGTACTGCTTACTATCTGCGGTCTTGGTTCTGTGTGGATTTGGAACTTCCTTAGTAGAAGGGGTGGGAGTGAAGTACATTCAAAAACTCAGGTACAATAAAAATTGAAGTAAAAATAAAATGATGTCCCTGTATAATAATATGAAAGAAGTTTGTAATGTTATACTTTATGGCACGAGTCAGTATTTAAGGAACGAGCGAAGCGATTGCAATAACTGTATAACTTTATATACGTGTTTCATACGTAATTTTTTGCGCGACAGCATTATAAAATAATTAATAAAGAATAACATCAGATTTGTAATGATGGGTAGTTTGACATCATGGTCTATGAACAAAGATGTTGCTATGACAACAATGATGTATTAAATATTATAGTACGCCAAATCGTTTCACAATAATTATTAACTTTATGGAACAAGTCATAATAGAAGTCATGACGTTTTAGTTTGGATAGTAATATTTTAAGGCTCTGGTACAATAATGTGGTATATTATGTATGATTTTCACTAACGATAGAGACTGTCTATAATGCTGGAGTATAAAAAATATTCGTTATTTTGACCTGGAAGGGCTTAAAAGATAAATGTTTTGCTTTTATGAACAGTAATCTCACTAGAGATTTTGATTTATCTAGACAAAATCAAAATTCGAGTGGGATTTAATTGACTATTACACGATTAGAAGAAAGTATATAAAGATTAGAAGAAATAAAGTACTCCAATGCAATAAAATAATTGATTTATACCTCACTAATGTTAGCTTCGCCAAAATGTTTCAACGGAGCCGTCTTTTTCATTTGACTACCTATGCGGTAAACAAATGACGATCGCAAAGCATGTGTTATAGTACCGTAAGAATTTGCAGTTTGAAATATAGGCAAACAAAGAAACAAATAGTAGGGAGGTGATAAAAATAGAAGAAAGTATATAAAGATTAGAAGAAATAAAGTACTCTAATACAATAAAATACGTATTAATTGACTTACTAAAATTCTTTTTCACTAATGTCAGCTTCACCAAAACGTTTGAACGGAACCGCCATTTTCAGTTGACTATCTATGCAGGAAACAAATGATGATCGAAAAACATCTTTTATAGTGCCGTAAAGAATTTGCATTTTCAAATGTTGGCAAAAAGACAAGAAACAAAATATGCTAGGTGATAAAAACAAACAAGTACTAGGGAAGTGATAAAAACAAACAAATTCTAGGGAAGTGATAACATTGTAGCGATAAACAGCCATGACTTGTCAAAACACGTCCTTTCGTACCGTTTTATTGGTCAAAAGTAGTATGACGTAGTAAAAGTGTAATAGTCACTAAAAAACCGTATGTCGTGATTCCGTATTTTTCCGAAAACTAGGAAGACCTAGTAGACTATCTATAATAAATTACAAATGATATGCTATTATTCTTATCCTCCATTCTTGTCTAACGGCCAACGGAACTTCTTCAATATTCCTCTCCCTATTTAGCCTATGTAAGAGTTCCCTTCATTCAGGTGTCACATGACCTTCATTTTTCTATTGTCCCAGGGATATCTATTCGATGATTCTCTTCAACAATTTTTCCAATATCCTTAAATATCCTTTTCGTGTTCCCATATTAAATCTACCGATTATTATCTTCGTTGAATGAAATCAAAATAAAATTGCATTTCGAACATTCATTGCATCTTAATAATTTCATTTCCTGAATATTAGTCAATTAATATGTTCTTTCCTACACTGTTTAATATTTTCTTTCTCCTGCGAGTCTTTTATCTATAAAAGTGATTGTTACGGTTTCGTTAATGAAACTTCCACACCAAAACCTTCGGCTAGAAAATGAAGTTAATAAACTTCTTCCTACACTATTAACAAGAATTCTTTCAGTTGAATGGCCTACAGAGATTCGCAGTCCACGAGTTGATAACCCGACTCTGTATAGGAGCGGGACAAATGGAGCGCATCTAAATGCAAATTGAATGAAGCCATGTGGTACATTTCTGGACTTTATTAACGTGCAATATCGTTCTCTGTCACACATGCGCCGCCATTACTGCCTGATCTTGTTATACTTGGCATGGAATCATTTCAGCACACCAAGGAGCAGCCAATGAACATGCGAGCTTCTGGGAAAAATAAACTGAACATCACATCTCTTGCAATGATGTGCGCGCACCAATGCCCGTTGTTTGCATGAATACAAATGTAAAGCGACAAGAAAACTGTTGAGTTACATTATACACTATTATGTTTAGTTACACTCATTCACGTCAAATTTCTTTCTACTCTCCATTTATTTTCTTCCATATCCTCTCCTCTGCTCTCTTACATTTCCACAGTGTAAAATTCCTCCCTAATTTTCACTTCACTTCTTCTCTACTCTCTTTTGCAAGCGACAAAAAGGCCATGGTCGCAGGTTCGATTATTGAAGGGGTCGTGGATTTTTCGACATAGGCCCTAATATTTTCGGCTGCACTATGGCCTTAGGGTGGAATGAGTCACTAAAAGAAATGAGTAAGATTATAAATATATTTTAAGTTTCTCAATCATATGATTTATCATTTATTGCAAATTAATATTTGCTAATACATCTTACTAAATAAATTATATGAACATTTCCGCCTATACGGTATCATCAGATATTCAAATGTTATAACGATATCTAAAACGTAAGTCCAATATAGTATTCACTGTGATAAACATAACAATAAATTAAAATAATTCTTCTTCAAGAATGATTATTGTAGCACAACATGTAAGATTGTCAATATTATATCTTTATCAAGTCTTGATTTTTAATCATTAAATTCATTACTAAATAAATTATATGAACGTTTCCGCCTATACGGTATCATCAGATATTCAAATGTTTTAACGATATCTAAAACGTAAGTCCAATATAGTATTCACTGTGATAAACATAAGAATAAATTAAAATAATTCTTCTTCAAGAATGATTATTGTAGCACAACATGTAAGATTGTCAATTATATTATATCTATATCAAGTCTTGATTTTTAATCATTAAATTCATTCATATATATACTATGTTACAGAAATCAAGAATCATCTGATGAACAATCATACCTGGAAGATTCCAACAAAACAAATTGTATTACATACAAAACATACGTTATTACAACATTGTAAATAATAATTATAACATCAGCAATATTTGCATAAAATTCACATCAACTATACCACATACACATAAGTAAAACATTTTACATTTTTTATCAATTTTATATTAATAGTGCTATTCAACAGACACAAATATGTAACCTGAATTCTATATATTTTATATTTTTACATATCACAGTTTCGGCAAATCAACAAAACCATATACAAATCAGTCAAATTGAACATCTCTCTTACAACGATATTAGACTCTTACTACTAGACAAAAAATCAAATAAAAGTCATGTTTACAGTTTACAAGTATTGTACGTATGGACTATGGCATGAGGTGTGCACGCTTCCCAAGTAGGTAGCTACAACACGGTACCGTCCGCAGAGAGCACCGCGCGAACACCGAAAACAACTGCCACTCTGCGTTCTCAGTCAATCCTCGTCCGTACGTGAACAGAGAACATTGAGATATGTAAACATATTCTTTATTTGCGTTCGGTGAAGTAATCATAATGCGGAAGACAGATGTTAAAAAGGATGGGGTGTATTCTTTAATAGAAGAATATGGTGTCCACATATTTGGTAGTGATACTGGTGAAACAATTAAGTGTCGGTTATGTATGTATGTATGCATTAAGAAAGATAACAAAACAATCGATAGAACATCAATGTAATACACAGAAACATATGAAAAATGTTGCTCTATGCTAGAAGAAAATAAGGGTTCAAGTTCAAATTTCGCCTCAAATATGAAATATGACTTTTGCAAGGATTTGTGTCGAATGATGATAAGTTGCAATATTCCATTCAAAACGTTGTACAATCCTCACTTTAAAGGGTTTATAGAAAAGTACAGAAAATATCAGGCACCTTCTGAATCATGGATTCGAAAGCAGTTCTTACCTGCACGTTTACGTAAACAACAACCCTCTAACGAGACAAACTACTCGTGTTGTAGTTACTTTCACATCCGAATGACTTTTTTTTCCGCTGTCTACTTACTACATATAACTCACGATTTTTAATTATTTTAATTTATTGTTATGTTTATCACAGTGAATAATACTATATTGGGCTTACGTTTTAGATATCGTTATAACATTTGAATATCTGATGATGCCGGTATAGCCGAAAACGTTCATATAATTTCTTTAGTCAGATGTATTAGCAAATATTAAATTGCAACAAATGATAAATCATAAAGATTGAGAAACTTAAAATAAATTTATTATCTTGAACTGACTGATCTGAAAAATTAGAAGTGAATTATAAGAATTGAGTAAGCCAGGTAAGTGTCCAACGCTGTGGTGTAGCGGTTAGCACGTCTAACTGTGAAACGAAAGGACCTGAGTTAAAATCCTGGTTGCGACAAGTTACTTGGTTGAGGTTTCTTTCCGAGGTATTCCCTCAAGTAATGGACGCAGAATTACTGGGTAACTCGGCGTTGGATCTCGGATTCATTTCCCCTCTTTCATCATCAACATCTCCGAATCTTTTCTAGGTTTCGGGGCTGCTCCGAGGTAGAGTCGGCTGGAGGCCGCCGCTGAAGTGGGACCCCGTGAATATCTGGTCACCGTTGTTGGTGGTAGCGCTATGCATCGTGGAATCTCCACGGTGTGGCCTATGTGGAATTGTAAAGGGATCACGTAGGCTGTAGGGAGTTCGGAGACGATGCGTAGCGGGATCTGCGCGCTGGAGGCTTTAGGGAATGCACACCATTCCATCCCGGGCAGTACAATGGGCCCATCCGAGCGGCCTGCGTGCGAGAACAGTCCCAGTCCGTGCCCTCTAAATTTGGAATAATAGATAGAAACCAGACAAGTCGATTTTTTATACCAGCAAGGAAAAAAAGGCTATATGGTTTAGTCGTTGTGCAGATCTTGTAGAGTTCACTGTGCGTACTTTACTATTGCAAAAACGTAATGGAACCAATAAACACATTGTAGTTTATTTTATTGTGACTGAAAGAGCGAAAGTAGAAAACTGCATTGTGTTAAGTACGAGTGTTTGATAGCAGTGGGTGGAAATAATGTGATCGCCCATGGAGTGTACGTACATGACCAATGTTTTTTAACTATAACTTATGTCAGTATGCATGCAGTCTCCTCCTTCCCCCTCCTGCCATACTGAAGTTGCTGCGGAACTGACTCAACCCACATTACTCAAATATTCACGCATAACACCGGCCAGGTCCACCGCTGTAGAGAAACGGTTAGCACGCCTGACCGTGCACAAGCGGCACCGGTTCAAATCCCGGTTGAGACAAGTTACCTGGTTGAGGCTTTTTCCCGGGTTTCCTCTCAATCCATTAAGAGCAAATGCTCGGTACCTTTCGGCGCTGGCCCTGGACTCAATTTCGGCGGCATTAGGCATATCACTTTCATATCATTCAGAGGCTAGATAACCACATCAGTTGATAAAGTGTTGTAATATAGCCCACCAAGCGAAAGGAAAACAGCGGCCAAGCTATGTTAACAGAACAGTAAGTCTCAGCGACCTGAGGCATGCAGGGATAACTTGTTGATATTATTCGATATCACCATTCACGATCCCACGAGCATTTTAGCGGACATATAACATATTACATGAACACATTAACTGTTTAATAATATATTACTTTTTAATATTTAAAAACATAAAATTTACTTAGTCATACGTTAAAAAGTGTTAAAATTGTTAAAAAAAAAGGTATATACCTTCGACAGACGGCCCGTTTCGACGCTATGTCACGTCATCCTCAGTGTCTCTTGAACCACTGGTGATAATATTTATTATTATGTGTGAAATAATTTTGTTTAGTAATGATACACAAACTGAAGGATTACCAATGGGTTCACCTATATCAAGTATATTAGCTGAAATCTTTATTCACAACATAGAACAAACACACATACTAAACACCGACAACAACAAACACGCAGAGAAAATAATGTACTGGCATCGATATGTAGATGACATAATAGTCTTATATAATGGGAACAAAAGACAAATAGAAAACCTACATAAACAACTCAACAAAATACATCCCAAATTAAAGTATACAGTAGAAACAGAACATAACCAAGCTATAAACTTCTTAGACAGCACCATAACCAAAACAAATAACAGACACGAATTCAAAATATACAGGAAACCCACTACAACCACAACACATTACACAATTCATCAAATCATCCCATACAACGTAAACATGCAGGTTTCCGTACAATGACACACAGATTAATTAATATACCAATGAAAAATGACAACTACACTGAAGAATTAAACACAATAAAATATATAGCACAAGACAATGGATATAACCCTAACTTTATAGACACACTAATAAAAAAAGGCAAAACAAAAACAGAACAAACCAACACAAACACCACGCCAGAATAAATACATAACATTAACATATCACAATACCAACACTCACAAAATTGCAACTTCATTCAGAAAACTAAAATACAAGATAGCATACAAAACAAATAGCCCAATAAAACACAGAAATACCTAAATAATCACTTTAAACATTCAAATAAATATAATTCAACTGGAGTTTATAAATTAAAATGCAATAGTAGCCCACATTTTTACATAGGACAGACA
The DNA here is from genome assembly GCF_040183065.1 of Periplaneta americana. NCBI lineage: Eukaryota > Metazoa > Arthropoda > Insecta > Blattodea > Blattidae > Periplaneta > Periplaneta americana. The sequence goes on along the minus strand of NC_091122.1, from coordinate 113,405,364 downwards.
GGAAGATCCTTTCATACAAGATATAATGAACATATTAAAGCTATAACCAAACCCTACATCAAATCAAATTATGCAGACCACATTATCAACAATAATCATGACTACAATAATATAGAAACAGATATGGAAATTTTACACATCACACCAAAAGGTTCACAGTTAAATAAACATCTTAGAACAATACGAAATATATAAGCATACAATAGTATACCCACAATATATACTTAACACACAATTGCAGTTCGACACGCACACAATATTCGACGTCATAATACATCATAACACACAAACAGCCAGCCCCCACCATAGGAACAACACACCACCATCCCTACCATCGACAAATGCACATTGCAGAGTCAAGATCAGAAGTGGTTCAAGAGACACTGAGGATGACGTGACATAGCGTCGAAACGGGCCGTCTGTCGAAGGTATATACCTTTTCTTTTTAAACAATTTTACACTTTTTAACGTATGACTAAGTAAATAATATGTTTTTAACAAAGTGATAACGAGAACTTTAATCAATTAACATTTAAATAGACCTAATTGAACGGCGACACGAAAAATTCAAATATCTTGAAGCAACAGTAACAAATATAAATGACACTCGGAAGGAAATTAAACACAGAATAAATATGGGAAATACCCGTTATTATTCGGTTGAGAAGCTTTTGTCATGCAGTCTGCTGTCAAAAAATCTGAAAGTTAGAATTTATAAAACCGTTATATTACCAGTTATTCTGTATGGTTGTGAAACTTGGACTTTCATTTTGAGAGAGGAACAGAGATTAAGGATGTTTGAGAATAAGGTTCTTAGAAAAATATTTGAGGCTAAAAGGGGTGACGTTACAGGAGAATGGAGAAAGTTACACAACGTAGAATTGCACCCATTGTATTCTTCACCTGACATAATTAGGAACATTAAATCCAGACGTTTGAGATGGGCAGGGCATGTAGCATGTATGGGCGAATCCAGAAATGCATATAGTGTGTTAGTTGGGAAGCCGGAGAGAAAATGACCTTTGGGGAGGCAGAGACGTAGATGGGAGGATATTAAAATGCATTTGAGGGAGGTGGGATATGATGATAAATACTGGATTAATCTTGCACAGGATAGGGTCCGATGACGGGCTTATGTGAGGGCGGCAATGAACCTGCGGGTTCCTTAAAAGCCATTTGTAAGTAAGTAGATAAGAATGGCGACGTGAGGGCGTATGTTTCTGAATTCTCACTATTCTTTTGCTCCTTACTTTTCAGTTCAGTACATGACTTAATAATCCAGAAATTCTTGCACTGGGTTCTCTCCTGCTTGGTAGACATTAATAATAATAATAATAATAATAATAATAATAATAATAATGTTTTATTTTCGCTGGCATAGTTAAGGCCATAAGGCCTTTTCTTCCACTCAACATTCATTCCCTCTCATCTGCTCTTTTCGCCTGGCTTCTCTCTTCGCTCCCCAATTCCATTCAACTCCTTTCATATTCTCTTTTCTCCATTCTGCTTAAGTTTATTCATGTTCACTCCTCTCATAATTCCTTTTCATAATGTCTTCTATTTTCTATTCATATTCACTAATATTCTGCTTCTATTATAAATACCTCCATCTCTGTTCGTATACCACACGTTCATTTCTTGCTTCATTCACGTCACTCATCTTCATTCATTCGTACATTTCTTTCCCACTTTTCATTTATGCTGCCGTCTTCTCTCTCTGCTAAATCTCTTTCCCTGCCCTTTAACTCATCATCTCTTTTCAGGCTCTATATTGTTTCTTATTCTTTGCGCGTCCTTTCTTTTCCCTAATTTTTTATCCATTCCTCTCCATTTCATCTATCTCTCCTCCTCTTTTCCCCTTCACAACTCCACCTCCCCCTTCTTCTTCTCATAATTCCTCTCTTACCTTAGCTTCCCTTTACCACTCATTTCTTCGTCTCTCTTCTTATCTCCTTTCCAAATTTATCTTCTGTCATCTCCAGCTCCTTCATACTGGTTTTACCTCACAAATTCTCATTTCTTCTGTTCGATGTTGTTCTTATTTCTCGTCTTCTTTTAACTATCTCAATTTTTATTTTCTCTTATACATCGATTATACTTTTCTTTCACTTCTTTTGCTTCTCAATTCTATGTTTTTTCTGTTACCTTCAATCACATACTAATTCTCACATATAGCAACATTTCCCGTCTATTTTTCTTCTTTCCCATTTTATCCCTCTCACTACTCTTTCATTTTCCGCTCTTCTTATCGTCTATACTTTTTTGTCACTTTTTCTCGTCTCGAGCGTAGGGCCTCTTTTTTCTAGCCATTCCTTTCTCATGTCTTTGTCGCCTTACTTTCTAAAGGAAACAAGTTGATTGTATGTTTAATTTTAAGTATCCTTATAATTTTTCTCAACTTGCAGCTTCCTAAAAAATATTAATCACAATACACAATTATCTCGTACTCACACTAATGTCGTACAATGTTCGAACATGAGAGGGCATATCAAGATAGGCTACTACAAACTTCGCCCTATTCCATTGACATTCAACAATACGTAGAAGTGAATCATGTAAACTGAAATAATCAATTTCGTTAAAAACCAGCTCATGTTATCCGAATCTCTGTAGAATCGAAGTTTGCTTTGAGTTTGTAAATTTTTTTCTCTTCCTTATATCCGATGCCTTTCTCCTTAGTTCCTCCTCAATTGCGCATTTTTGCTTCAGCTGGCTAAGGATATCATACACATATCTCGCGAAGTTACACGTACTAATGAGTACAGGTAATTTTTGTTCCTATTAATATCACTAAACATTCACAAAAATATACATACAAATAAATCAAACAAAATATCTTTAAAAAACGCATATGTTCATAGCACCGACTACTATGTCGTATCGTTGAAACATAACAGAGGAAACCAACACCATAGAAACTTCGTCTTATTATACAGAATGTTAAAAAAGTATCCAATATTTTAGGAGGTGATAGTATGCATCAAAACAAAACAAAAATTTCTAATAAACATGGGTCCTACAACACATACTTTCTGAGATCTGAACACTTTTTCATAGGAGATGGTCAATGTGATGTCCATTTATGGCAATGCATTTTTTTGCCCTACAATATAGCAGGCTACCAGATAATCATACCGTAGTTGACACCCCTGCCATGGAATACTGATACGTCGCAAGGAATACTGAAAAAAAAAGTTTAGTTGCGGATATGAGCGCGGTTCAGCAGAGATGGTGCTGTGAATTTTCGTAATCAGCATGTCTGGGCTGATGAAAATTCCCATGTAGTTGAAGAAATAAGGCATCAGCACCGATTCTCAATCAACGTATGGGCAGGCGTTCTTGGCGATAGATTAAGGGTCATACGTGCTACCACAGAGATTAACTGGGACTCGTTATCAGGACTTTCTTATTAACGTACTGCCTACCTTGCTGGAATATGTGCCATGTCAGCAAAGACTACAGATGTGGCTCATGCATGATGGCACACCAGCACATTTTGTCCGCAATGAGCGTGAACACCTGACGCTGACATTTCAGGACCGCTGGATTGATTGGGGAGGCCTCACACCTGGCCTGCTCGTTCCCCAAACCTAAATCTCATAGAATTTTGGTTATCAAGAACAACGAGGTCAATTTCAAAGAGTACGTGATTCCTTACGCCGATGGACAGAGGAATGCCTTGAAAGGACGTCACATTGAGCAACTCCTATGAACCCGTGTTCAGATCTCAGAAAGTATATATTGTAGGACCCATGTTTATAACACATTTTTTTCTTGTTTTGATGCATACTAGCACCTCCTAAAATATTGAATACTTTTTTTAGCACCCTGTATACGAAACACTAATTGCAAGATGTGCGTTCGAATCTTTAAGCGGATTAGAACATGAAGGAACGGGAGTGGAGGACAGTAAATATTTTCATAACATGATCGAAAAAATATGACAGTTTTCCTCCTGCAAAGCGAACATGACGATAATGTGCAGTATGAAAATGGAATTCTTTATTTTATTCCTTAACAGTTTGCATATTTTAAGCTAAAGTTATGTGTAGTATGAAAATGAATATTTTATTTATAAACAGGCCGGATATTATAAATTATAATCATGGGTAGTGTGAAAATGAAACGGTTATTTTATGGAATTTTTTTATGCTTATGTTATTCTACTTTCATCATCCGTATAGCCACACATCTATTGCTGCTGAGCAACTGTGATTTATTTTAATATTATGTGAAGAATGGATTATTATACTTTATGTCGGTACGTAGTTCGTATCATGTATTTAAAAATAATTGTGATTTAATTTTATATAATATATTCCTGTTCATATTTAATGGTATATGGACGTGAACGACCACAAATAATATCAGAAAATGCAGTCTCTAAATTTCTAAAATTTTACAAGAAAATGAACTCACAAGTGGACAAAAATCATAATGTACCATAAAAAGACTTATTAGAACTTAAGTAACTGATAAGAGTATAAAAAAGTTACCAATAATAATTTTTTAAAAGCAGTTTTACCAGAGTATGAAAAAAATGCAGTTCTATGATTTGGTAACCATAACATTGTTAGGGTTTGTCTGACATCTTTAATTTTTTACTGCTTGTAATAAACTCTTATTTCTAAAAAGTGGACTATATATTCTCAGACATGTAGAGTTGTTAATTTTAACACAATTAATTTTTATGTGTCTTGTATAAAATGTATTAGCAAAAACGTACATCATGTCTTGTCAACTATTTTATTTTTTTCAAACATATGGTCATTATTGTAGTCTACTTTTTGCATAAATGGATGTGAAATCACTGTCAAAAATTCTAGCATTCTATCTGTAATGGTTGTGGGTTATGAAATAGCTAATATGTGTGGAAAAATTGCAAGTTTTGGAAAATTTAATCTAAAGTTAAAAATGAATGAATTTCAAACAATCACAGATATTAACTGTCATAAATTTATATATATACGACCTAGTCCTTTACACTCGACAAAATATAGACAATTACTCATTAATAGCCAATATACATGATCATGAAATTAAAAATAGTGAACAAAATTAATATTCCATACTGTAGATTACATACAACTAGTACAAATTTTTCTGTCATGGGGATGAAATTATATAATAAGCTTCCCAGTCAATATTATAAGTTACCAAACAATAGTTTCAAAGCTAGATTTTTATAATTGGCTTTTAATTAATCCTTTCTACTCTGTAGATGAGTTTCTTAACATAAATTCATACGAAATTGTTTTTTAATAAATAAAGTTATTTAGATTAGTTACAATTATTACATAAGAATGAAGTGTTTTTATTAATTTTAGAGTTTCAAAATGTTTTGTGTTTTCATTCTAATTACTGTTTTCAATTATATGTGTATTTTCAAATGTATGCTTTTTTGTGACGAAGCCTATAACTGTATGTTTAATGGCTTAATAAATTGAATTGAATTGAATCACTGGATTCAGAAAAAACTGCGTAATTATATATATATATATATATATATATATATATATATATATATATATATAATTACGTAGTTTCTTTTTCAAAAATATTCACGTACATATACTGTACCCTTAATAGTAATTCTGTGCTTACAACTACATTAAATTTCGCAAAATTTGTTCCAAATCCTTACGCAACCAAAGCATGAAGGATAAGAAAAGGACGTAAGGTCAGAGAACTTAAAGACGCGAGTTTGAACGAAAATTATATACTGTATTCTTCCACAAAGCGGTCTTCGTTTCTTCAGAGACTGGACAAATTTCAACCGAACATAGCGCCTGTAATGCAGGATGCTAACACACAATAAAATTTTTGTTTGTCTTGTTTTACTTCCCCTTTTTCAGCATAGCCCAAAGGAAGGTATACCTTGGACGGACACTACAGATATCCACAATGCGGTCCTCCCTGGCAATACTGTCAGCATGACGCAGGGCCACCGCGGAAACAACACAGGACACTACACATGGGACAACTACTCGTTCTTGTAAATGAAAGATAATATTCCACTGTTTACACCAGGAATCGAACCAAGGACTACTCGGATGCGAAGCGCGTATGTTAGCCACAAAGCCACAACTGCGGACCACATAAATGAATAATGACTTCTTCCGCAATTAATCAAGATGCCATGAACAGTAGCAAGAGACCGTATTGCACGACTAAGTTTCAGTGATTAAATCCTATTTTTCAGTCTTCTGTAATAGGCCTAACACAGGTGACATGATCCCAGCCGCAGTATGTGCGGGAGATCGAACCTTGATTCCTATTGTGAGAAACTGCCAGCTGACTGGATAAAGTGGTGGAAATCAGTTAACTCCCTCAATCACCGCTGGCTGGTGATCGAGGTGATATCTGATCTCCTCGCAATCCTCCAACTGAACATCCATTTCGTTGCGCCATAACCTGAAGCACGGAAAACAGTTTTTTTTTATGCAAAGTTGACTTAATTTCACACTTCACTGATTTCCTACCCCAACTCCATTTCTCTGAGGTTTTTTGTCATAAAATAGGAAACTAGGGAACCAGAAAGCCGTCTTGCCCGAGGATGTGCATAAACCGCATTCAACCCATTACACAAAATAAAAAGGGACCTGTTCATAACTGCGTGTGTGAAAACTGGTCCAACATTAGGACTGTTGTCATAATGACATGATGCGTGCGAACAATGTACCTTGACTTAGCATAGAACATAACTGTTGAGTAAGTAGTCTTAAAAATATAAGCTGCATTATACATTTATAAATTTACAAATAAATAAAACTATGTATGTATGTATCTATCTATGTATGTATGTAAGTATATATGTACAGTATGTATGTATGTATAGCTCACAAGCAAACATTCTGATGGGGGCAGATAAAAAAGTTAAATATATTTCTTCCACCATGTTAATAATATCAAAAGAAATGCTTATACAAATTTTGGCCACTCGACCGCAATTACGAGACCATGCAAAAAGTGATTTTCTCTGGTGTCGTTTACAGAAGAAAAGCACAATTGCATGGAAAGATTTATTGAAACAGATACAGCAATTATTGTGTTATTTGTCAATATATCCCACACTGGAATTGAGACATTTGTCATACCATGGAATCAATTTTTGTATTCTTGTGTCGTAAAAGTCAGCCAGCCGCCTGGGATCGGAACTAGCGTTTGACAGCCGTCTGCATCTCTCTGTCGATCTCATGATATGACAAATGTCTCAATTCCGTTGGGGAATATGTTGAAAAATAGCTCAACAATTGCTGTGTCTGTTCCAATAAATTTTTCTAATGAAATTGGGTTTTCTTTCTGTTAACGGCTTCTGGCGAACTTATTTTTTAAAGCTCTCGTAATTGCAGTCGAGTGGCCAAATTTTTTTATAAACACTTCTTTTGACACTATTAACATGGTGAAACAAAAAAACAATAACTTTTTTATCTGCCTCCATCAGAATGTTTGCTTGTCAGTTGGCTAAGGTGTCTCCCTGTCGATCCAGAGTTGCGCTCGGGCGCGGGGTCGATCCCCGTTTGGGCTGATTACATGGTTGAGTTATTGCTAGGTTTTACCCAACCGTAAGGCGGATGTCAGGTAATCTATGGCGGATCCTCCTCTCGCCAAATACCATCTCACTATCAACACTCCCATCGACGCTAATTAAGCTAGTATTTAATACAGCGTCGTTAAATAACCAACCAAAAAGTATGTAAGTATGAATGTGTGTATGTGTATTTTTTAATTGCAAACCTGAGCGCTCCTTGAGACACGTGATGCACTCTTTAACACCTGATCCAACTGCATTGTTCCTACCTCGTTTGCCCGGTCTCTACACACCTGCGACTGACATAGTTTTAAATCCCAACGATTCATTGTTATTTAACCCGCCCGCCCCTAGGCAGGAGGTAATTGCCTGTAATATTTCACGTCCATTATATTTTCAAAAGGCTACTGTTGCAAATCGGTCGCCATTTAATTTCCAATGAGTAACTGATAGTCTCTCAACCCATTAAATAATCCCAAACACAATATTACTCCCCTATCATTACGTATTCATAGGGGGACTCGCCATTGCTGTTTATGTAAAACAATTCTTTCGCTGTAGTTGCTAAGCAACCAGCAATGTTCACATACTTTGTAAAAGTTTAAAATGACTAATAATTCACTATGAATAAGATGCTCGCGTAGTTTCCTGAACAAATATCTGTGGAAATTGATATTGAATAAAAATTAGAAACAAAAGCAAATTTATTGCTGATTAATACACTTGCTGTAACCATTCATATAGTTATAACATCTTTCATCACATGCTGACCATTTTAATAATTTCACATTTTATAATTTGTTTTTCGAAGTTCCTGGGTCATTTATCATGAAGCAAGACACTCCATTCTACTAAAATATTTTTAAGAATAAGAAAATTAACGCACTAAAACGTATAAACAGGTGGAAAGGTATCATTAAACTGGTAAGAAGATATTACAATTACATTTTGATTTCATATAAGTGTGAAATAAGTGTGTTGAATGGCTACACCACTTATCTGGTTGGGTTTCCTAAGTTATAACGACTTGCAGAAGTCAATAGAACCTTCACAGCTCTACTATAATATGATACAGGGACATCATTTTATTTTTACTTCAATTTGTATTGTACCTGAGTTTTTGAATGTACTTCACTCCCACCCCTTCTACTAAGGAAATTCCAACTCCACACAGAACCATGACCGCAGATAGTAAGCAGTACTGAGTTACTGAGTATAGTACGTTCCAGAAATATGTTCGCGTTTTCCAGTGACGAAAGAGCTTTCAATATTGAATCATATTTTCGCACAGGTATTGCCCGTTTGCCTACGTCACATCCCGATTTCCCCCACCTGCTTCTGCTCGCCCCTCTGTAAAAGCTGTGCTGTCTTAGCTCTTTTCTGAAAACATTAATTTCTCTTAGGAATTGGACGTTTACGTAATATTATACTTAAATAAAAGGGCCTCGTTAAGTAATTAACTGTACGTGATTTCTTCCCTTTCTACAATCCTGCGGCATAACCACTTGGACGGACAGTAGATAGCATGTCTGGGTAATTTTATATTTTCGGGTCGGGCAGAAGTGAAGATTGAATTTACAGTACGTAGAGTAGGTACAGAATTATTTCAACATGAGTTACTAGTACGAAGGACGAAACTAGCAATTGGAATTAGATGCAATAGTCTATAGTGCGATAATATACACAAAAGAACTGAAGCCTGTATCGAAATGAACGGCCACCATTTTCAAAACTGTGTTTAAATATTCATATTATGATTATTTTTCAATTTAACTTCTTTCTCTATATTGTACGCTAATGTGCTGTAGACAGTATACACTGCATAATGAATACGTTCGCATGGATAACTCACTTCGTGAGTAAAAACACTTATTCTTAATATAGTACTATACTTTGATTAAAGAAAAACCTAATGAAAATTATCAAACTCAAAATCGCGATATTTCCTAGTTTACGTAAATGGATGAACTACTTTTCTTCCATCCTATACTACCTAGTAGAGTGATTTGTGTTTTACGCCAGTATCATCGAACTCCAGTCTTGGAGGGGGGAGTAAGCGGTGTTTCCGGTTCTCTAAAGGTATAGACAGGTTAATATTAAACATGTTAGTAAAAATAAAATGATGTCCCTGTATATATTTTCCTGATATAACGTCGTCATATACCATTGTAATAAATAAATGATGAATGAATAAATAAATAAATAAATAAATATATATATATATATATACATATATATATATATACATAAATAGATATATACAGTATGTATATAAGTAAACAAATTAGTAAATAAACAAATAAACAAACAAATAAGTAAACAAATATATAAATAATTAAATAACTACGTAAATAGGTAAATATGTAAATAAGTATGTAAAGAAATAAATAAGAAAATAAGTAACTGAAAAATAAGTAAATATGTAAATAAACGAACAAACAAGTAAACAAAGAAGTAAACAAATAAGTAAATAAGTAAACAAACAAACAAGTAAATAAATAAGTACATAAATAAAAATTTGCATATCGTCGTTGTTCCTGCAAAAAACTCCTATGTGATATATTTATCATTTTTCAGATATTAGCTCTATTAAATAACTTAAATAGTGATACAGCAAATAATAAAATCTCCTATATGTAATTATCAGGGAAAGGATTTATATGTAAATACATATTTACTTATAAAGCTAATATAATTTATATTTTGCATTATCTTTATGTTTCACAATGTGTAGGGTTGAAAAATCCTACTTTTATTTTCCATATTTTTCCATATTTTAGAGTTTAGTACACATTTTCGTTAATTTCCATATATTTTCCATATTTCATATAAAACAGTCCATATTATAATAGGTTTAACAATAAAACAAAACAAAATTCCATTAACTTTTAAAAATACATTTCAACAATAGAGATTTAAACACATGTTCAGTAATCCCTTTAACATCAGAGTTATTTGAAAATTAGCAGTCCTATCAACAATGGGAAAGTAAGTTACAAAACTGTATTAATTTAATTTAAAATTTTTAACAGACTTCAGTTGTGCAGCTCAACAGTTAAATGCCAGTCAGAGTACACATAGGTTCAGTTTTGTAAATCATACTATAAAGACGGTAAATATGCCAAAAGTACGTCATTCAGTCAATTTAAAATCAAAACTAACAAGTTACATTTCAGAATTTAAAGAAGATGGTTTATCAACTGACAATAAAATATTATTTTGTAATTTGTGTCAGTGTGCAGTATCATCTACACAAAAGTTCCTGGTGCAACAACACATTACAACTAGTAAACATCAGGCCAACAAACAACTAAATTCCAAGCAGAGACAATTGTTTTTAACACAACCAACAACATCGAATGTAAGATCTGAGTTTAACATCGACCTGTGCCGTTCTCTCATCTCTGCTGATATTCCTCTCTACAAACTAAAGAATAAGGTCTTCAGGGAATTCCTTGAAAAATATACTCAACATACAATCCCGGATGAGTCAACACTTAGGAAGACGTATGCTCCATCCATCTACGATGAGACAATACAGAAGATAAGAGATGAAATTAAAGATAGTTCAATTTGGGTTTCCATTGATGAGACTCCCGACAAAGAAGGTAGACTTGTTGGTAATGTAGTTATCGGTTTGTTAAGTGAACAATATTCTGAACGAATTCTTTTACATTGTGATGTTCTAGAAAAGTGCAATAACAAAACTATAGTTAAACTGTTCAACGAAGCTATGGGTATCCTGTGGCCAAAGGGTATTATGTACGATAATGTGTTATTCTTTATTAGCGATGCTGCCCCTTATATGGTCAAAGCTGGACAAGCATTATCTGTTGTATATCCTAAATTGACTCATTTTACTTGTGTGGCGCATGCATTTCATCGTGTGGCAGAAGTGGTCAGAGACAATTTCCCTAAAGTAGATTTGTTGATTTCATCAGTGAAAAAAGTATTTCTCAAAGCTCCCAGTAGAGTTAACGTGTTGAAAGAAATGTACCCTGAAATTCCATTGCCACCAAAGCCAATTTTAACTAGATGGGGTACATGGCTAGAAGCAGTTGAATATTATGCCGAACATATAGACTCTATTAACAATGTTCTCCTTGCATTGGACTCTGAAGATGCAGTCTCAATTGATACTGCGAAAACAGTTACCTGTGACATAAGTGTGAAGAATGACTTAGCTCACATTCAGCATACATTTTCATGCATCATAAAAACGCTCAAAAGTCTCCAAAATAGGCACCTTTCACTATCTGAAAGTTTTGAAATTATAAATAGTACTGTGGAACAACTGAATCGTGGTAGAGGTAAAGTTGCAGATGCAGTAAGAGCTAAGGTGGACACTGTACTTTCAAAAAACCCTGGATATGAAGAACTACAAAAGGTTGTTGCTGTGATGAGTGGTGAATCAACAGTGAAGATTAACTTGGACTTATCCCCAGCAGACATTGTGAAATTGAATTATGTACCAGTTACTTCTTGTGACGTCGAACGCTCTTTTAGTCAGTATAAATCTATCCTCAGAGACAATAGAAGAAGATTCACTTTTCAGCACTTGAAAGAAATGTTTGTAACCTATTGTTATGGTAACAGACAATAAAAATTGTGTTTTGTTGAAACTACATTGGAAGATAAGGTACGTCCATTATATTTTTTGTTTAGTTTGATTAAAATGTACCAATATTTAACGTACATAGTCATTTTTTTATAATTTTAAGTCCATATTTAATTCCATATTTTGGTAAAAATCCATATTTAATTCCATATTTTGGTAAAAATAACTACATATATATTTACATATTTCATATATTTTTAGTCCATATAAATCCGTTCCCTGGTAATTATATTTCTTTGTTTTGAAAATGTAAGAATTCACAGTATCCTATGTACGGCTGCCATAGGATGAATAAATGTGTTTTTTCTTCTTACTGAAAAATTTTATATTTTGAACATAGACATTATTGTAGGAACAACGACGATATATAAAAATAATAAAATAAATCATATAAAAACAAACAAACAAATAAAGCAAAATATATAAACAAACATATATATGTATATAAATCTAGACGTACATAATTAAGTAAACAAAAATTTTAAATTAATAATTACATGAGTTAGTAAACGAAGAAATAAACAAAGGAACAAATAAATTAGTAAATTGATAAATAAACATATAAATAATAAATAAGTGAGGAAATAAAGAACTGAAAAGATAGTAAGTCCAGTCAATACGGTACACAAACAAGATAAAGGTACTCCCTAACAGTGACAGCCTTATAGCCTGCTGCGTTATTATGAAACAGGAACTACCATTTTTTATACCGACACGACATATATACACGACAGATTTACTGAAGCATAGGTTTATAAATATTAGTCAGCTGTAAGTGTCGGGCCAATGACTGAGCCATTTTCTACGTTATAGCAAATAATGAACAGCAATAGGCTATACTGAACTTATAAATTTATTGGTGAATCGTTTCAGTCTGGAAATGTTCTCTTCCGAGGTCATATTCTGCCTTTTTCTTTCGAAATCGTATTGGAAACATTTCATATTGTCAAGAATAATAATAGAATTTAAGAAACTGGTTTTGTAATCAGTGTCCTCAATGAGTTGTCTGCAATATTTGACTCAATGCTGTTATTAATCTTTAGTTATCGTAATGAATGTGAAGCAAATCGCTTACGGATCTTAATTGTCCTCAATTTCTGTTATGATTTGATAAATAGTTCCCTTATTAGTCTTAGATCATTCAGAACGTTGCACATTGGTCGTTGGTAATTATTTACCTCATTTGTAAAATCAACTTTGACATTCGAATCACTTTTGCAGGACCAGGATGTTCATCGACTAACAGTGATTCTATTTGTTAAGGATAACGATTATACACTTACAGACACGAGTACAAAATGGAAAATATCTGCGCACACTTGATCTATTACTCAGAACTCAAATCCAGTCGAACACAAAATTTCAATTCGTTATTTGTTTTATTATTATACACACGTGCATTCGCACATGCACACTAACTTATGCCAATACCAGTTGTGTGAGTGTGTGGGTGTGAATAGAGATTTTGTAAATAACTGTAAATACTATGCTGATACTGCTAAAATAGATAATTGTGCTCGAAATAACAAAATATAATCAGATTTTGTCATAATTATCATGGATATAAGACAAGAAAAATCACGTATAAGCTTATTCCAATGACAGAATAATAATGTTAAAATATAAGCAACAATATGTTATCTGTGAAAGTTTACTGGTGTAAGATGTGTAGTTTATTTAAGAAAGTTGATTTGTAAAGATTTATGTAAGTGTATTAATCGCATATAGTATTACTCGGTAATGGAGCATGCGGAATGATTAAAAAAAACAAACAAACAAATGAGCAAGAAAACAAACAAACAAATGAGCAAGAAAACAAACAAACAAACAAACAAACAAACAAACAAACCAAAACACACAGACACAAAAAAAAACCAGAGGGAGGGAAAATATCAAGATAAATGTCAAATTTAAGTTTAATTGAAAGGTTCAGAACCATAGTGAACCAAACGCCATTTACTAAAACCGTAGAAAACAAGGGTTAAAATGAAGTTATTACCATAATTCAAAGGAAATATACAGCAAATAATATAAAGTATACACATTAAAACTAAATGATATGTCAATCTTCATTAAACTATGGTATTCACTTAACTTTAAGCCTTGCTTTCTCCGTTTTTAATGAATGGCGCTTGGTCCAGTATGGCTCTGAACCCTTCAATTAGGCGCATATCAGAACACTACTTAAGAATATTAAATCAGGAAAATATTGTACGAACTTATTGTCAAGATACAGAAATATTAGATGTATTACTAGACTATAATAGGTAATATAATATATATTATATAGTAGGAAACTTCAACATAAGGGATTAAAACAAAAAAAAATGTTATACAGTTATACAGTAGAAAATAAGAAAATTCAGCCCTTGGAACAATTATATGGCAGTAAGATATTAAACTAAGGATGGAATTAATAACAAAGTAATGTAATGTTACATGCAGTGAATGAAGATTTAAAAAAAAAAAAACCCACACATTCACACAGGCATACACACGGAAGACGTGCATTTCAGCTTACACTATGTTCTCAAAAGTTGATTACCTTCGTGTAGGACTCTAGGAACAATACCTCATTGGACTCATTTCCAATGCAGATAGACCTAAATAACGCTCCAATTCAAACCTCATAATATTAGTCGCGTTTTCCAATTGTCACACTGTACTTAAATTAAATTCAATTGAAGTTTTCAATTTCCAGTAACACCCACAAATATTTAAAAGATAATGAAGACAATATCTGTGTCTATTGTGGTTTATTCCCCGCAAGATGACTGCATTAGAACAAATATTCAAATTAAGTAGGCCTACACTTCCCGCCTGGGATCTGCAAGCATGAGTGACGTCACGCGGTGGATAGAAGCAGTCAGCGTATTCCGAATCTCACCGGACCGGTGGACAACAATGACGTCACACTGCAGCGAAATAGGAACAAAACTGCTGGAAGGTTCGATGCTATCATGGCGGCTGTACAAGTTTTTGTCTGTGCTACGCTAGCAAGATTGTACGAAATTTCCGTACTGTCATCTCGTTCAAAGAAAAGAGAGCATAAAAAAATTATTTCTTGAACCAGTAGTAATAACTGGTCCGTTGACATGTTCGCTCATAGCCATTAACATATTGTTTTTACGTTGTGCTCTTATAAACAATACAGCAGAACTAAAGCAGAACACACCGCCATGACACAACAGTGCATTCGTCTGCTAATTCCGTCCTATACAAGAACCAATCAGATTCACTGATGGCGGCTGATGGAGACTGCCACCGCCTCTGCAAGCTGATGGAACCAGTGCGACACCAGTGGAGTATCAGTGACGTCACCGTTGAAA
Source organism: Periplaneta americana (assembly GCF_040183065.1). Taxonomy (NCBI): domain Eukaryota; kingdom Metazoa; phylum Arthropoda; class Insecta; order Blattodea; family Blattidae; genus Periplaneta; species Periplaneta americana. The sequence continues at coordinate 113,389,886 of NC_091122.1, read as the reverse complement.
TTCGGAACACCGTGATGCCATCAGATTGCTTAGCGCTGAGATTCGGAATACGCTCAGTACAGATAGTGTATGCTAGCGCATGCGCACTCTCTGTTTTACAGACGAAGCTAACGACCTCTATGCTTTCAAATTCCAGGCGACTAGTGTACCTATTCTCTTAAACGAGTGTATTTGTATTTTAGGGAATATTTCAACATATTTCTGGGAATTAATAATTTGTTACCTACTCTATCACACGATACTAGGATAGCCACAATTATTATGAGAATTCGAGGCAGCATATTACACTTTTTAAACTGCGGCAGAATTAATTCCACATTGTTCTAGGAAATTGAGTATGAATACATTGATACGATCGAATATCAGGAATTTTATCCAATGTACATTAATTTCGCCAGGCTGATACGGGAAATTCATTGCCACGAATTGGTAATCCTACATCAAACCATCACATGTTTTGGCTCAAGAGGCATATACTTTAGCGCTTTCGGGCGGTTTTTATTATACAGCGTTTTTTCCTAAGTTCGTGAAATATTTCAGAAAGTCACCATAAATATATTACGCAACGGATGATGGTAATTCTTACGCCAATTGAAAGAGAAACTCTCCAAGTTTTTTAAAGGAAAATTCCGCTCTCATAGTTGACTTAATCTGCCGATAGGACAGAAAGAAATAAATAAGTTGGCAGTGACTATTACAGAAGCTTAGTTATAATGTAATTGAAACGCAGACAAAAACTGCAAGAAATTTTAGAAGCAAATTCTTCAAAACAAGGAAGTTTTCAGAGAAACCAAATATTCATTGAAATATAATTAAAGAAGCTCATAAGCAAAGGTAATCAATATTAATTGAGTGTTCTGTATTTTAATTTTCTGAATATGGTAACCCTACTCAAGTCCAAATGTTAGAAGACTCTCTTTGCGAGTGATTTCATGTTAGCTATCCGTGGTATAATCTAGGTCAGTGGTCGTCAGCACTCGCTGAAATGGGTAGAGTGCATGGAGGGTAAGGAACTCTGCTCCGTCGTGCACAAGGGATAGAGAGACAGCATACCCGCCAGCAGCGACGATTGCATTCTAGGGCAGTGTCTTATCCGCGGGTAAGTGACGCTAGCCCGAGCGTGCAGTGTTTTGATGACTGCTGATCTAGGTGAAGTGTGAAAGTATATAGGTTAGCGAGCTTTATAGGAGAATAAAATAACTAGCTACATGGAATGACAGATTCTTTTGTGTAACAGTGTAACTATTACATTAACTTTGTTGGTTGTAAATGTATTATTTCCTATTGAGTAATTAATTTGGTGTATTAATATTATTGCGATTATATACATTCAAATTTAAGGAGAATAACGTCAAGTTAAGGCTTCTGTCTTTGTATATAAGATAAAGATGTGATTGCGCTTTTGATTATGTATAAGACGGTGTCAATTTCAAGTATAAAATAAGATAAAAAATAATTACTAAATCAAATCTACTTGGTGATGGCTTGTTTAAAGAAATACGGATTCCCTGTCTGAATAATTCAAATCGAGCTCTGTAGAATACGTTCCAATTTCCCCGTGTTAATACGACTGCTAACAGGGTATACGTTTCGACGCTGTGAATCACACACAGTCAGTCAGTCATTTGTCAGCATCGCGGACAGGAAGTGACGCATACGGCAGCTGCTTCATAAATAGTTTAATTTCGATTCCGACGTGTCATTAGTCAGAACGTCACTAGATATTATCTGCAGCGATATCAGACTTCGATACATCCCATTTGTATTGCCTCTCTCTTTTTTAAACTAGTTAGACTTATTGCTCTCTCCTCTCCCCCCGCCTCCAATCCCACGATCCGGGTTTGACACCGGTTGGTTTTCTCGCTAGGCTAAATCTGGCATATGAATAAATCTATCATTTCTATGTAAAATCTACGGAATATAAAAAAAAGAACACTTCATATTGAGTCATGCCTATCCGTCTGTACGTCGATAACACCTGACACAGGTGATTAAAAATAAATAGAATTTTACTCTTCGTCGGCGCAAAGTATGGAATGGTTCAGGCAAATGTTTAATGTTACGTGAAAAGTTAAGCATTGAAGTTCACTCCCGATTGCATTCATTTTCCTCTGGAGTACAAGGTCAGGCAATAAAACGGGCGATTTTAAAACTTTAATAATTAATTGAAGCGAAACTTTCACCTTACATTCGAAGTATCCTCAATAGCATTTACCTGTACCTCATGAAATTCTTATTTTCTGAACACTACATCCAGCAGGTGGGACCCATTTCGTTGCACACATTCTTCAAGTCTAAGCCTAGCCGTGTGACTGATCACACAATCTCTATTGATGAGAGGATTATTGGCTATTTGTGGATACAAAAATTCTTGAATCATTCGGACATATCGCTGTGATGTTACAGTAACAGATGTCCCATTATCGTTCTCCTAGAAGTAAGGACCGATGAATCCAAATGACACTATTGCACGCCAAACTGTGACTTTGACACTGTGTAATGGTTCCTCATGCATTTCATAAGGGTTCGTTGGTGACCAGTATCGAAAGTTTTGTTTATTGACTTATCCAGAGAGATGAAAATAAGCTTCATCACTCATCAGCATATTGTGGAAAATGTCTTCGTTAACATTTAGATCCAAAAATTGTTGACAAAATGTCATGCTCTCAGCATCTTTTAACGTCTGCACTACTTGAATTTTGTACTGATGCACGTGTAAGTCCTTACGAAGAATTCTACGTTTGACAACCCAAGTGAAACTGCATGACGACGGGACTATGGATCATGGCAACCGGTAATCATTTCATATCATGGCAACTATTTTTTGTGTGCAGAAGCTTGTTAGTTCTAAAGTTTTATTAATGATAATTTTTCTGTTGTAATGCCACAAAACTATATCCTATTCCTCCTGTTGTCTAAATTGAACAGGGCGCAAGAGTGTTCTTGTCCATTCGGTTAACTGAATTCTTCGGGATGCAACTATGCCATGCCGAATTGCAGAGAAGACTGAGTGGACCTCGGAACCGTTCTGGAAGGTCAGGCGACGGAAAATAAAAAACCTTCCACTGCCTATCAGTCCGTAGTTACCAACTCAGATATTTGTCCGCGTTATTGGATTATGTGGATTCATTATTATTATTATTATTATTATTATTATTATTATTATTATTATTATTATTATTATTATTATTATTATTATTATTATATCACTCAACCATTTTGTGACGAATATTACATCAGTTAAGTTTACTAATACAGTACATAGGACTGGAAAGACATTGGTGAACGTCTGAGAATACGACTAAAATAAAAAAGTGACTTGAACAAAATAAGATTATAAAAGGTATTCAAAGACTATGGGACACTTGAAAGCTTTATATCATCTTTAAGAAGTAGGTTTATAAAGTTTTATTAATAGAAGAGTGGCATTTATTCAGATATAAATCTATATCTGAGAATACACCACACTTGAATATCTCATCTGCTGTCACCTTGTAATATTATTGACACGTAATTTCCATATTCTGAACTATGTTTAATTTCTGGACTACTTGTAGAACCATCCCATCAATCACATCATTTTCTAAGGATTTCGTCTACAGCAAAAAATGTTAACTGCCATGGAAACAGTATCTTCAAATTCTTTACAGGCTTCCACATTGACGACAAATAATAGCAGAAACATTTTTTTTTCTGGTATGAATTTGTAAATAAATATAAACAAATAATTAATAATAACTAGACCACGGATTTTTAGGCTCGTTTAGCGTAGGCTGAAACATATGTTCTTTAATGCATCTAGTTTTAGGCAATATAATCGCCTGAAAGTTTCTCGTTTCGCATACATTTAGGGATTTTTACATAAAATTGTTGCAACCTATCCTACTCGAACCCAAAAATCGGAGATCTAAATAATATACATTAACTCTCTCAAGAATAACTATAATGGCTGTTCAATTATTTCATTTTCTATAGTAACAATACAGCAAAAATTGTAGGATTCAGAGCTATACTGGGCCAAGCGCCACTTATTAAAAACGGAGAAAGGAAAGGTTAAAGTTACGTGAATACCATATTTTAATGAACATTGACATATCATTTAGTTTTAATATGCATACTTTATATTACTTGCTATATGTTTCGTTAAATTATGGTATTCACTTAATTTTAACAATTGTTTTCTCCGTTTTTAATGTATGGCGCTTAGCCCACTATGGCTCTGAACCCTTCAATTAAAACAGAAGTTCGTGTGAAAATATACTCTCTTATTTTATTAACAAAACATTGTTGTTATTATACTATAAACTTACTTCTTCACAAAGTTAGGGGACATTTAAAATCTTTCGTAACTTTTGAATAACCATACACATTTAATCTTTATAGAGGGTGATAAATCACAAGTTCCCTGCATGGAATCGAACACGAGTCCACTAAATTTGTCGTCAAGATGCTACCACTTAAATTACACCCAAAATAATATGTTGTATATTTGATATATTCTAAAAAAATAGCAAGTGAGAAATCAATAGATAGACCTGGTATACTTTTTTTTAGAAATGCTGAGAGTGTAAAAACAATTCTTTACGGTGTCTGGAATCGGGATTCTTTCCTCTTGAAACACCGAGAAGGGTTTAAGAGATGTGTTAAGTGGATAGGAAGATACTTTAATTCTGGATAAGGGCTAAGACTGACAGCAAAGAGGAAATTTATTCCCTCAAGGTTATCTCACGGACTGCCTTGCCGCTGTATGCGATTACCTCGTTGATTTATTTCACTTTCAAGAATTCCGAAGTATGACAAATTAAGCCTCGTTGCCCCTCCTTTATCCCTTTCCCTATATTAATTCCTTTTAATTTTTAAAGGCGAAATCTAAAGCCAAAGGGAATCGTGTCTCACTGTCCGTTTGTGATTTATTACTACACAAAATCCTACTGAAAATCTTTTCTTGTACTGCTATTTATAGTTCCATTTATTTAATTTACTTTTTATTTTTATTTTAGGGGAAGCGAAATCAATATGATATTACTTAAAGACCGAGAAATAAGCTTGTATATCGGTTACGTTGCTCGTTTCGAGAGTTGAATCCAATATAGGATATATGATTTTTAGGCAGAAAAAGCAACCTCATTTCGACTCCTATTTCATGAGAAAGGAAACCCGTTGGCCCCTTAAAGTACAGTAGTTTTGTTAAATGTAAAGAATCTTTTGCCACATTACAGAAATGTAACTCTCTATATTCAGGCCAACTACATCTGCGATCTCAACTTTTGACAGTGATTAGTTAAAAAGTCACCAACCAGAATGCACAGAGCGTTCGTCAGAAAACAGTTTCGCTCAGATAAATGTCACTGAATTTTTAATTTTATAGATCGAAAGCAACTGCTAAAAAATTAATTTGTACATTTCCCCTGGATCGAACGTGGAAAAGTTTGTGCTGAGTATATGGACAGATAACATAGTCTGAAGGAGCTTCAAGGTTATTTCATTAATATATAGCTCACTTCCATTCAGTTCAGTTTACTTCAGTTCATGACAATACAGTACACATTAGAACGGCGAATATTCATTTATGATACGAAAATTACGAGTAAATCGTACAAAATATATCGTGTTGTATATCCAACAGTTGACAACTCCATTACTTATTTTAAGATAAGTCAATACAAATTACATTCCTAAACCAATAAATTACTACTGCCGAAAGCTGACGCTCTTAGTAACAGATAAGAAAGTGTTATTTGACCTTGTTACTTTCCGAAAGGCTCCATACTAACGAAACCTGTTTCCAGGCGTACACCAGATAGACTATAATGATGTCCACAGGCGTACTAGGCCTACATGTTCGAGATACACAGATGCAAATGAAAAATATCAAACCTAGACAATCTGAGAATAGCTACTGAAAAATTTGTCTATGTTTGGGAAGGAAAACCAATCATAGCTTGAAAAAATTGACTACTAATTTACTATGAAAATCGTAGTCAAAAGAACATCACATCAGTCATTCGAAACTTCCTTATCTAATGGGTCTAAACATTTGTAGCAAGTTTCCTTAATTTGTCTACAATGAGTCTCTATACATGATGCATACGCTATGTTCTTTTATTTACTGTCCTTCATAACGTAATTTTTTTTCTGATCTATAGCTAATATTTATTCATTTTAAATTTGTTGGAATAAGAACTTAACGCACATTACGTCCCTTTTCCTCTTTCAAGATACAGGGTGATCCACGAGAATTTACCGTCCTTTTTGGAGCTTATTTCCGAAGACATTCTGAGCAAAAAATGTCATATAAACATGGGTCGTATTCTCAATATTTACAGAGTTACGTTTCGTTATTGGAACGCATTTCTGTGAATGCGTGATCTTTGTCAGCGTGCAGTCAGCAGCCAGCGAGAGCGCTACGGAAATCAAAGATAGCCGTATGCAGTTACGTAGAGCGACGAGTGCCGTTCACAAGCGTGCGGCCAAGTGTACTCAAGCGGACGGCGACATTTTTTTAAATGTTTGTAAACTCTCCAAGAATATAAATTAGGATGCAAAATTGAACTTCAATTGATTTATTCGAAGGAAGTGGTGTGATTTGTAATAATTGTTGTAATAAGTGCGTAAGAATAATGTAATTTTCTACTTGAAATAGAAAAAATGTCTGTACGAAGAGTTCACAGCATATTTTTAACTTCACAATACTTGCCAATTAAAGAAATGATACTTCTGAATGGTTCATTCTCTATTTGTATTATTCTTTTACCTTCAAACTAAAGGAAAAACGTATTTTACAAAGAACTTTAAATTAGTGTAACTCTGAAAATATTGAGATAGGAACTATGTTTATATGACATTTTTTGCTCAAAATGTCTTCAGAAATAAGCTCCGTAAAGGACGGTAAATCCTCTCATGGAATGAGGAAGGAAAAATTTATATTATTTTTATAATGCGTGAAACTTTTATCCTCTTGATGATTAACGAGGAATCTCCGCCCTGTTAAATTAAATGAGGGATGTTGTATGAAGACAGAAATGAAAAGAAATATAATAATAAAAAATTCTAGTAATTTAGTGATTAATTTTACAGCAAAACCATGTAGTAAGTGTTCATCCCATGTATATAAGGAACCATATAAGTGAATATCAGTTAAGCATAATGTAAATAATGGCACAAGGGATTTTTTATATAAAGTGGTTTAATATTTTGACAAAATATTAATAAAATGCAAACCACTTATCACACGCGGATCACATTTTGTATATTTGTCATTATTAACTCCATTGGACACCCCGAGTACCAGAGTTTTAAGCCGGACTGCTAAAATGTTGACATTACAAGACCGTGGTGCGCCCTATTCTCACTTATGCAGTTGAAATAAGACCTGAAACAGCAAAAACGAAACAGATGTTGGATACAACAGAAATGAAAACCATAAGGAAAATTGTAGGAAATCGTCAGGGATAACTACCCATCCGGAAGAAGATCCCCAGGAAGACCATTAAGTAGATGGAGAGATACTCTGGATTAACAGGCTGGAAGCCTAGAGAGAAGAGAAGAAGAAGAAGAAGAAGAAGAAGAAGAAGAAGAAGTCATTATTAACCAGATATAGTACTTATCAAAATTTGGTGAATCTAGCTTATAAGTATAGTAGTTATTGATTTCACTATCATCAACCCTTAAAAATATGAAACTTGGAAATTTCAGTACACTGTCCCCTTAATGATAATTGTAGAATTAAATATGTTATTCATATCATTTTTAATTTTCGTATGTTTTTGTAGGTATTTTTTGAAAGTCTTGACTAAAATATATATTTAAAGTTGCTTATAGAATAAAAAATTCTTCTCCTGCGTCTTCACCTGAAAATTGTTATAAAAGAATAAATTGATTATTCCTAGTCGTGAATTTCAGAAATCCTACATGTCCAGGCAATTCACAGTTATTTCCAAAAAAAAAAAAAAAAAAAAAAAAAAACTAAAGAAAAAATGTAAAGTTCATGTACGTTAAATACTACAATATATTATTATGCTTTAATAAAAGAAATAGTCACGTAAAAATACAAAACGCTTTTGAAGATAATCAGTTTTTTTTTCTGCTGAAAAATTTACCCAAATGGACATGTGGGATTTCTACAATTCACAATTCAAATTATGTCTTTGGAGGCATTAAACTTTACTGTGGCTATGATGTACATGAATCGGTATATCTTCCTGGTGTAAAAAATATATACATATTATGGGAATATAAAGTTCCCGGTATTTACATAAGCGTGTTTGTAAATAAGCAGCAGAGTGACAAAGACATAACGCTTTTCTCCTGATTAGATCGTTCGTTTATGAGATTGCATTATATTGCGAGCTAAGAGTTGACGAATGAGTAGAGATGTAGCTTACACGCCTGTCTCTTAAATAAGGGGCAAATGGAATTACTTAGAATAACAAGGCTTTTAATTTCGAGAGATCGTGTCTCAGACCCAGCCAGAGGACTTTGCTTCATATAAATCAGGCTGACAAAGAAACTCACGGCCAGGCTTATTGCTTCCTTGCAACTCGCAACAAAGGAAATGAGATCAAAACGACTTCACTTATTTGTCTCCTTCCAAGGGACGAAGAGAAGTATATTTTATAGTACTCCTCAGTACAGAACTTTTACGCAGTCATACAATAGTTGTGAGTATGTAGTGCATGAATTATGCTGGGAAATTTGAAGCATAATTGAAGCTTTCGAATACAGAGTGGATGATAACTCAATGAACAACTATATATTGATTCTTCTTTAAATTTTAATGTCTTTTGATGTAACAAATGACAAAAAAAGCTTTGTTTCCATTGTTAAGTTATTCTAAATCTTTTTCACAGGTGGAAGAAGGCCAAATTCTTAGCGTTGAAGGTGGTGGTGGAGAAAACAGCTAGAGATCCATGCTACATTAGATGGAATTTCACATCAAAATGTTAAGGACAACCGGCAATATGTGTTATAAAATAAGAACATGGCGACCATCAACAGTCAAATCTAAGGAGAACATTGCTGTACGTGCACTTCCTACACCAAGTCCATCAAAATTCATTCGCTACGCCAGCCAAGAACGCGGACTCTCCAGCTATGTCGTAACTGCAATCTTTAAGGAGGAAGTCTCATTCAAATCTTGGAAACATCATTGCGTCCAAAAGTTGTGCCCTGAAGACTGAGACAGAGTGCTGGAATTTGCGGAATTTCTTTTGCAGTACAGGTACGAATGGCAGAGTTGTTTAACAATATTCCATGGAGTGATGAATCAGTCTTCCACATCCGTAGCTTTGCTAACTGTCACAACCGTAATTAAACCTACTGTGAACAAGAAGTATTCATACTAAGATGTACAAATACGGAATTCAAATTTGGAGCGAGTACTGATGGGAGTGCACCTGTATGTAGAGCGTATTCCGAATCTTAGCGCTGAACAATCTGATGGCATCACGGTGTTCCGAATTTCAGCGATGACGTCCCTGACGCTCCACCAGTGTTCCATCAGCTTGCAGAGGTTGTGGCAGTATCCATCAGCCGCCATCAGTGAATCCGATTGGTTCTTGTATAAGGTAGGAATTAGCAGACTAATGACGTCGTGCACTGTTGTGTCATGGTGGTGTGTTCTGCTGTATTGTTAGTAATGTGCACAACGTAAAAAAGTACGTTAATGGCTTATGAACGAACATGTCAACGGACCAGTTATTACTACTGGTTCAAGAAATAAATTGTTTGTGCTCTCTTTTCTTTGAGCGAGATGACGGTATGAAAATTTAACAAAATCTTGCTAGCGTAGCACAATAACAACTTGTACAGGCGATATGATAGCCATTAAACCTTCCAGAAGTTTTGTTTCTATTCCGCTGCAGCATGACGTCATTGATGTCCACCGGTCCGGTGAGATTCGGTAGGCTACATTATTACAGACTGACCGCAAGTAGCACAATATAAAGGGGCTCTTATTTACTGCACACGCGCAGTGTGTTGTAAGCGAAACTTCAATAAGGAAGTTCCTAATTTTATTTCCGTATCTGTACATACTAGTTCAAGAAATTTCCTGGAAAATACAGAAGGTTAAGATCAAATTAAACCCTAAGAGGAAAAGAACCCATAGTCCACTGTATTTTTAGATTTGTCTTCCAATAGATTAAGTTAATAAATATAAATGTTACTGCTGTTTGAATGTATGCATCAACTTATCACTCATACAGAAAGTATAACTCGTAAGTTATAATGAGACACCGTGCATTTATTTATAGAGATGTAATTTGGTTTTAACTAAAATAGCATAATTATAATTTCCTTTACTGTTTCCTTTCCTTTGAAATTTTCATTTTGCCCTAAGATAATAATGAACGTGGCTGTAACATGTAGAACAATGGCCTGCTCTTCCACTTCCCAACACAGCTGGAACCTCATCAATATTACGCATCTACAACCCTCACTTCAATCTGATACTCCGGTTATAGTGGGTTCTAGCTCCTTCACTGATTTCTCATACTGTAGGATCAACAGAGAGGTGTAGATGATGTCACACACTGGTTCCGATCCCGCTTGACAGACTTCTGCGACACAGGGATACAAAATTTGATTCCACAGTGTGACAAATGTCTCATTTCCGTTGAAAAATATGTTGAAGAATAGTTCAACCATATCTATATCCGTTCCAATAAATTTTTCCATGAAATTGTGTTTCCTTTCTGTAAACTGCCCCAGGGAAACTTATTTTCTGGAGGGCCCTCGTAATTGCGCTCCAGTGACCTACATTTGTATAAGAACTTGTTTTAAGAATATTTTACGTGATGGAAGAAAAAAAATAACTTTTTTATCTGTCCCCATAAGAATGTTTGCTGCTAAGTTTCTTCTTTATTTCTACTCCAGAAATGCTATGTTAGACGATGGACTGCAGTGATTTTCCTAAGTTATAAAGTTTTTGAACTAAATTTTTTGCATTTTGTCATAAGGAAAAAAGGCAGTTTTATTTCACACTATTTATTTAAAATTTATGTAATTATACGATGAAAGAGTAATGGAACGGAGAAAATTCTCTCCGGCACCGGGATTTGAACCCGGGTTTTCAGCTCTACGTGCTGATGCTTTATCCACTAAGCCACACCAGATACCCATCTCGGTGTCGGACAGAATCGTCTCAGTTTTAAGTTCCAAATCTTGGGTTCCCTCTAGTGGCCGCCCTCTGCACTACGTCATAGATGTCTATGAACGTAGGACTAATGTCCACACATGTGCTGAGGTGCACTCGTTATGAGTGACTAGTTGACCGGGATCCGACGGAATAAGCGCCGTCTTAAATCACGAAGTGATTTACGCATATCATATATATTATTTTAATGTACCAAAGTACATATGATATTTCCATGCAGATATTCTGTGTCATCATACGATGAAAGAGTAATGGAACGGAGAAAAATTCTCTCCGGCACCGGGATTTGAACCCGGGTTTTCAGCTCTACGTGCTGATGCTTTATCCACTAAGCCATCCGTTCCATTACTCTTTCATCGTATGATGACGCAGAATATCTGCATGGAAATATCATATGTACTTCGGTACATTAAAATAATATTTATGTAATTATGTTTATATCTTTATGAAAGTAGGTCATCCTCTCAGCTTGAATGACCACAGATTTCCTGAAAATTTGAAACAATTTGGACAATTAATTCAAGAGATACCATGTTTTCAGTTTGAAAAACAGCAGCAAATTATTTCCTTTAAATTCTTCAAATAAAAATAATACACTAGTGTGATAATTTTATTATAAATATGTTGATGCCAATTGAGAGGTTCAAATACCACTTATTTCTGTACAAAAATGAGAAAGATCCACTGAATTACCTCTGAGATATTTAAAATTTTGTCAAGGGTTTCCAATCGGCAACACTGCTACTGTATGCTCCCCCTTAAATTGTGTATAAATCATTAAGTAAATTTGTGTTTACAGTACTGTGTGTCCCTCATATTCACTCTCCTATGGAAGGAATCTTCAGTGTTGTGAGAAAAAACAAACAGAATTCAAGCGTACTGTACATTAAACACATAAACAATGGAATCACTTCTGATGCAGATGATTAAGGTGACATCACAAGACGTATGCTTCAAGAAGAAATTTGCAGAAAAGTAGCAGTTAAAAGGAAAATATGCCACAAAGTACTTTTTTCGCAGAAGTGATATGTAACATGAAATAAAATGCTTTACATCATCTGACTTTGCCAGAAAGGGGGCACGAGGTCGATGAGATTACTGATAATGATAACCCACGTGAAAGTTTGGCATCTCTGTCATATTATTATTAGGCCTATTATCATTATTATGCATCACAACATTATCAACTTAATGAACGGTATTCGAATTCTACTGAAAGCATTTACTTATAAATACTTAGGCAGCAATGATAGACATCAAGCTGTCACAAAAAGATGAAAGTAATATATTGAATCAGAACTGAGAGTTTCCTGAGGAATGATTTCGTCATTAATATTTCAATTAAATACGACGCTGAATATAGTTATTAATGAGACAAATTCGTAAAGGTTCTCTTTTTGGCACTAGTGTAAAGTTTGTGAAACGAGGTGAAGCCAAGTTTCACAAATACACGGGGGCCAAAAAGATAACTTTATAAATGTGTCATAGAAAGTATTTTCTACGACAGTACAAATTTAAGTTGGAGAGGTTATAATAACGCAATGTCATGACCTGCTAAACTCAGAACCATTAAGAAATAAATATCCATGGAATGGCAGCTTGTTTTATTCATGTTCACGATTTCACGGCCGTCTAAACCGGCCATATAATCAACAAAGCGTTTAGGAACAGTTGAATGATAAATCTTGTTACAATGAGTACTACATGTAACTTCAGAATAATAAAGGCTAAAATTAGATATGAATGTTAAATTCGTTACTTACTTGTGTTACATATAATATTTAAGTAATGAAAGTTCGAGGTGATGCATTATTTTCTTATGGAATGAAGTTTGTATATTGAATATTACATTTTTTGTCAGTGCGTAAAATGAATAGAAGTGTCTAAAGTGATTATTTATCTTTTACGCAATAGTGTTTTAAAGGCTCACTTTAGGCGCTGTCAACACTGAGTAAAATGTAACTTTAAGCACTATCTAGAAAAAAATATGCATTTATATCACTGTTTTAATATGTTTCACGAGTATAATATATTTTATTCGTTCGTTTATTCATTTACTTTCGTTGATACTTTATGGCTGTTTTATTTCTACAGTAGACATTCTTATTTTAAAAAAATAAACGCTGATTTTTAACAAACGTAGCGTAAAATTTCAATGGTTTTCTTTGTTCCGTATAATGAGTCCTTTTTTATTAGGCAGAAGCTTTGTAGTTACGACACTCAACCATTTTTACTTGTTGTCAGTTGTAACAAAGACTTCAATGAAAGAAATTAAATTACTTTCACTTCTCGCCGTTCTTTTGTTGGTTTTAGTTGTACACACTTTACTCGACAGATATTTAAACAAAACACTGTAGTATTAAGATGAGAAGTCAATTATTTGAAGACTTCGGACTGTTACAAACAAAACATGGCGTTGTATCATTAATTCGTGGGCAGTCGGTGGGGTAATAAAGCTGCAACAAGGCAGGTATTACGTAATTCATGGCCTGGGAGCGCCACAGCGCCCGGACTTCCCCTAATTACCACAGTAACACCATTACGCCGGCCCTCCTATTTCATAACGCACTTTTAAATAATTCTTAGCTCTGTTAAACGATATGTAAACTAGAGCCTCTGTATCAGGCTTCCAACAGAATTGGCTGTCTCTTCCATAGGGGGAAATGGTCGCGTTCCAATGTTTGATATGCAGCGTACCGCAAATATCACAGTGGATTTGCAAGGATCAAACACTGTTGTTTTTATACATCTTGATTACAGAACTTTAACACTATATCACTTCGGAAAAAGTATTATATGTTCTTCTCGTGTTAAATTCTTACATTACCTCGTTATCATGTTTCTACCTGTTCTCGGCCAACTTCAGAAATGGTTGTTGCTGGTCTTGGCGCCTTTTGTTTGTGTTTCCTGTGGAGGTGTGTTTGTGAAGTGTAATGTGGAATCAAAGAGTGTGTGTGTTCTGAAATTGAGTTGTGTGTTGAGAATTTCATTTGGATGTGTTTTTGTGTGTCTATATATTTCGTGTTATTCTAGTCTGTCTAGTTTCTGACTTTTTGATTGAACATGTAGAATTTCCATGTCTGTATTGATGTCTCTGTAGCTGTGGTTAGCATTTGTGATGTGTTCTGCATATGTGGAAGTGTTGTGTAGTTTTGTTATGGCTGTGATGTGTTCTTTGTGACGTGTTTGAAATGATCTGCTTGTCTGTCCTATGAAGAAATTGTTGCAGATGTTTCATTTGAGTCTGTATACGCCTGTGTGGTTGTATTTGTTTGTTTGTGTGTTGAGATGCTTTTTTTAGAGTATTATTTGTTCTGTATGGGATATTGTAATTTAATTTCTTGAATGAGGTTGCAATCTTGTGTGTGTTTTTGTTCTCGTATGTTAGTGTGATGTATTTTGTATGTTCTTGTGTTTGTATTGTATTCTTATGCTTTTCGTGATTATGTTTTGTCTTTCTTATTATGTTGTATATTATGTTGCGGTTGTATCCGTTTTCTTGTGCTATGTATTTGATTGTGTTTAGCTCTTCTTTGTAGTCATGTTGGTTCATTGGTATGTTGAGTAGTCTGTGTAGCATTGTTCGAAATGGAGATAGTTTGTGTTGTGTTGAGTGAATGGATGTCTTGTGTGTATTTATCATTTCGTTAGATTTTAATGTGATATTTAGATTTTTAAGGAATTGTTTTTTATTTATAAGAATTGTGAATATGATTAAGAGTGTAATATAATTAATAAAATGTATGTGTCGTAGAATAAATTATATTTTCCTGATTTTTTATTGTATACATACCATATACGGTGCGTATACTAACTGGCTCCGCAGGAGAAATGGCAATTAGAACGCGGGAACTCGAGCAGTTGTGTTGATATCGTGCAGGTAGAGTCAATGACCTTGGCCGCATTGAATGATGGAGGGTGGGCGGGAGCGAGAGAGGAGATGTAATATTCCTGAGTGTATAAAAAGAAAGGCGGGAGTAATCCAGGCAAATATGCTTAGAATCGGTGCGATGGGTATGACGTCAAACTACACCTTTTATTCCCCATAATCCACCCCGAAATACCGCCAATTGCCAAATATTAAATTGCTACTATCGGTTTTGTTCATACGTAAACGGATTAGAATGGATAAGGAGGTAACAGGAATATTACCAGATTATTATATCAATGTAGGTACATTTCACTGTTTATTTATTAAAAATGTTAAGGTTGTGACATGAACTGAACACTTCATTTCCACATTCTTTCTTTTATGAAGAAGGATGTTGGCATTCCTTCATATATTAAAAGATATGGGGACATATCAATGGACATATTCTACAATTGAGCCGAACAGAATATTAGCTTACTTATAAAAAAAACACCTGGTTAACTTGATTATACTTTTGAAATACTGACAACACGAAACAATTTGTAATCGTAATAATATGAACAAAGCAGCTGATAAACACACCGGAAAAACAGATGAACTATGGGTAATTTGACGGCCATACAAGTACATCTTTTTGGTTCCATCGTTTCAAGCTTATTGCCCGGGATTGTAGTATTCAAACCAGGCATTTCATAGTACCAACTTTACATCGCTGCGGGGTCGAATACTGCCGCTTGCTTCACTGCGGAGCCAGTTTGTATACGCACTGTATCATACAAAAGTATTTACAATGGAGTTACTGTGTTTCATCTGAATTGGCTTGTTGAAGAGCAATTAATATAATGTATGTCTATTATAAAAGAAATAAGAAATGTAATTCATGCAAGAAAGTAAGAATATCCCACTACAAAACTCCATAGCCTATCAATAGATGAGTCTAATCCATTTCTAAGGACGTGACGTCAGAACTGTAACTCATTGCGTTACTAGGCATATTGTAATTATAAATTATTACCAGAGACTCTTTCGAAAAATCAGAATTTTGTGTTATGCTTCTAAAAGAATGCTTAATTTTGATCATAAATTTATATTATTCCATGTGCTTCATTCTATAAATTGACCTGTAGATACTGGGTATGAACGAAATCCCAGCAGAACTTTGGATAAACTACTGAATACAGACGTATAAATGAAAGGTAAAATTGAAGGACATACTCTACAGACAACATGCTATAATTACTTTTCAGGTATCTGAAGCGGTAAGAACATATTCTATTTCCATGAATATTTCGAAATAATTCCTTTACAGTATCATAACTATTCCAGCTTTTGTTTCGATTAATGTGAAAATAAAATAACATTCCCAATGTTACATCTACTCTATTATAGCGAAAAATGTGTTTCTATAAATTAAATTTGTAATAATTGAAAGTAAAATGACAGTCAATTCGTAGATAATATTCAATACATGTTGACTTTATTCTCTTTTATATGTAAAATATGTATTCGAACATTTGTGTTGCTATAGCAAATTTGAAGGCTTTATATTTGTTATAATTTCAGACTGATTAATGATACAATGAGCCTTTAATTATGAATTGAACTACAATTTACTATCAAAATATAAAACAAAGGAAGTCAGTCAAAACATTTCATTAATTAGAATATTTATACAGAGTTTTTGGGTTGAATGTGTCAGTATATTAAAGGGCACACTATTCTATTGATTTAACATCAATGCAACAGAACAATCCTACAGTAAAATTTGAACAATTATTACAAAGGTAACTCAAGCACTGTAACTACAACTATCTTGCATTGAAGTTTGTATAGGTACATAAGAATAATGGGATGTTTATCATGGCTTCAGAGTAGACAAAGATATACTTCCGCTACTAAAATGTGCCTTTCTTGTACTCGTCCCGCTGGTTTTGCTACCCAATCTCGCTAAGAGCCGAAAATATATTATTTATAAAATAATTTCTACCTATTAATCAATTAAATAATGGCTTAATTTGTTAGTTCAAGAACTTAATGTTTCTCTTGCCAGCATAAAATCAATAAACAAAAAGCATATCTGCATATTCACTATGCGAATACAGAAATTAAATGTCAAGTGAACATGTATTAACTGAATATATGTTCACTAGTAATATTTTATCTTTCTGCTTTCATATTTCCCGATAATGGTATATCTGTAATATGATAAATTGAGCTATATATAATCATAATTTTCCTTTCTGTATATATTGAGTTCATTGTATGCTTTGTACTTCACTATTTTATTACTATTATTATTATTATTATTATTATTATTATTATTATTATCATTATCAATATTATTATCTTATATTTTTAAACTTTCTATATCTCATGATAACTTGAGCAATATATAATCATAATTTTCCTTACTGTGTGTACCTAAAAATATTGTGTTCATTGTATGCTTTGTACTTCACTATTTTATTACTATTATTATTATTATTATTATTATTATTATCATCATTATTACTATTATTAATATAATTATTATGAATATTATTATTGTCTTATATTTTTAAACTTTGTATATCGCATTTATTTTGACCTGCTGTTCACATTTTACTATGCATTTTCCTTTCTTTCTATATGTTATATATTATGTCTGATTTCTACTTACTTGTTCTTTACATTATATTATTAATATTTTATTCAATTTTGTGCGTAAAATTGTAGTGTTCTTTGTAAATTTGTAGTGTTTTTTGTAAAGCTGTTTTACTCCTGGTTGAATGTTAACTCTGCCAGGTTAAATAAACCATTATTATTATTATTATTATTATTATTATTATTATTATTATTATTATTGTAAGATAAGATCTAAGTAAAACGTCTTCACATGATAAATACTAAATCCTAAAGACCCTGCATATAAAGCAGTGACCACGTCTTCACAAATCCTTTCGCTATTAATGTTAGGATAATAACATTCTGTGAAATAATTACATAAAAACTTGGTATAAAGTCCAAAGACTGATAATTTTTAAACAAAAAATAAATTTATTATCTATCCAACCTTTGTAGACAACTAGTAGGGGAATGAACATCAATTCTAATTTTTACAAGCTTTTATTTAAAATATGTTCCACATATTTATTCCAATCAATACTAAATGGTTTTATAAGATTAGAAACAAAACAAGGGGATGGAAGTAAAAAACAAGAGACTGAAACAAAAGCGTTGTCATCCCACCGAAGTAACAATGCAATTCCAAACCTATAATGCAACGCATTATTATGTAACCATCGCCCAATATCCTGCTTCAGAAACAAAACATTCCCGCATCATTATATAGAAAACAAATTATACCAACTTTGTTAACATACAGATAGACAGACGGACGGGCGTACGTACGCTCTTTTGAATATACAAATCAAGCTAAAACCATTATATAGTTTTCATCCATACACACATTGTTGTTGTTTTTGGTCATATTGACTGGAAATTAAACAAAAAACACAAGTTCAAATTTAATTTACGAAGCCTGGTTTGAATGGCTTCCGGGTCCATGGTTTACAAGCTATATTGTAAATGCAAGCCTGGCAATGCCACCATGTTATAGATACCCATGCTGTGCTGCACATATTCTATTTGATTTATTGGCTCCCTTCGTTCTAACATATTAAATTTACTAGATATCAGATTTCAGTTCTATTTCAGAGGTCAAAAGGGACCTGTTTGATATTCTTACCAATACATCGCAACTATTAACGTAGTGCACCTAGAAACTTTTCAAATAACTAGACAGAATTTAGTTACAAATAGTATCAGAATTTTATTTTACGACACTTTGCAATGGACAAATTATTCACCGTCAAAATTCAACGTGGAAGAGAAATTGGTTCCCAAATTTTGTTTGGAGCCCTGTGAGAGGGTCTTTTTTACATTATACATGCCACACATGATACTCAATGCTCTAAATCAGACCTGCAGAACTGTAGCTCCTCAGAGCTCCTGCCTTCGTACCCCTTCTACCCCACCCACCTTTTCTACTAGTGTTCTATTGCGCTCGGCTATATCAACATTAATTCTCGCGGCGGCAGGTACACAATACGCTATCAAGAATTACGAATGAATAGATAATAAAATCCTTAGGAACATACCTTTGGAGAGTAAGAGAAAAACGAATAAGGGGAATAAATAAGTTAAAAGACATGTAAAATAAATTTTAAAATGTACGAGGCGCGTCCATAAAGTAACTTTCCCACTCTTCCCACAGCTAGCAAACAATATGTTGCGCGAAGCGACTGCGTGTACGTGATAGAGTAATGTCGTGGCATGGCGCATGCGCTAGCGGAACTTTCCGAGTGCGCTCAGTAGCTTCGTTGCATTGGTTGAAGATGGACGCTCCTATTCCAGCTCCCGCCACGTGTGAAGTGCAATCAGTGATAAAGTTTTTGAATGCACAGGGCATAGCGCCGATTGAAATTTATCGTCAGCTGTGCCAGGTCTATGGGCCTAACGTCATGAGCAAGCAGATGGTGCGTTGCTCCACAAGGTCTGCTTGCTCATGACGTTAGGCCCATAGACCTGGCACAGCTGACGATAAATTTCAATCGGCGCTATGCCCTGTGCATTCAAAAACTTTATCACTGATCGTACTTCATACGCGGCGGGAGCTGAACACTGTTTTAGTGCAAGAAGGGTGTGATTCCGAGCATTTGGTAGTTATATACAGTGGAATTTGGAGCTGAGCTCCCAATCGTTTACTTGCAAAAAGGAGGCAGCTCCTGGAGATATATACAAGATGAACTGTACTGTAAGTAGTGTCATTAATTTCAGGGTGTCTTTGAGATATTTCAAACACAAATTTTTAATACAATTTTGCTAGTTTTTGCTTCCTTTTTGAGAATGTTTTTTGTAGTTTTGCACAACTTTATAAAAGTGGAGCTACCTCGTTTTTCACTTACAGATATCTTCTTTAACTTAAGTGATAACATTTGTACTGTTAATATAACGCAGTCTGATTTCATTCGTGGCAGGTGAACGGAGAATTCTCACTATTATTAGACCTATTGGGGTTGAGTGTAAGCACCATTCTCTTAAATATTTTGTCATGTTAAGGGGAGAGGACGGTAGTTTTTAAAACTTTTTTCTTATTTGGTGTAAAATATTTCTTGTATGTAGAGAGCTTATAGCCATAGCAATTCAACCAAATATAAATATTTTGAAAAAATTTATTTGAGGCCCAGATTTGAAAAAAAAAATGTACCCAATGCAGGATTTTACTAAAACCGATATATTTAAGCCATTTTTAAAGACTATTACACGTTTACTACGTTATACCACTTTTAACCAATAAAACGCTACGAAAGGACGTCTTTCAACCAATCATGGCTGCTTATCGCACAATTTTAACGCGTCCCTAACATTTGTTTAATTTTATCGCTCCCCTAGCATTTTTCAATTTTATCACTACCCTAGCATTTGTTTCTTTGTTTGCCAACATTTCAAACTGCACTGGTATGGACGTCAAAAAAAAGAAAACAGAAAACAGAAAATTACACACCACTCCAGTCGATGCACACCAGTTCAAATATGACTCGCATTGGCATTCAAGAACAAAAATTAATAAAGATCACTGGTCATAGCTATACATCTTCCCTGAAATCCTATTTACAAATAAATGAAGAGCATGACCACGGTCTTCGTCTTGTTTGCATTTATCTTCATTCCATACTGTTCACCGCTGTCATTTAGCTCCAGTAGCATATTCCTTAGTAAGTATCATCTTCTCTTTTGCTAACAAAGCCATAATCATCAGCAAATCTTACACAATTTATTCTTCTTCCTCCTACTATCACTCCTCCTATGTTCTGAAAACAGTTATTCACTAAATCCTCCAAGTAGATGTTGAACAGAGTACGTGATAAAGGGGATACTTGTACTCCTCTCCCTATTTCACTTCCTTCTGACATCTCTTCTCCTATCCTGGCTTTGACTCGTTGCAATATATTATATATAAGTCCTAATTAGAAAGAATATACGATACCTACATATGCAGTATCTTAATAGATACCAAAGAAGATATTTTATTTAATAGGTTTATATGCCTATAACAGGGAAACATAATCTGGAAATAACAAAATTTCAGATTCAGATTTGAATTACTCTGTATCATAGCAACGTCATTATTAACTAGAAATCATAATCACATTTTAAGGGACTTTTTAAATTTAATAATGATACACATCTTCTATTTTCTATCAGTTTGCACATAATATATTGACGTTTGAAAGTGATCGGCTATGCCATTTTTTTCCTTATCTGAAGAAAGAAAAACATTCTCCACTTCGAGGGCATTCTTTTGTGACAGCGAAGTCTGCCAACTAACTGCAGACACCAGTGTGTCTACAACTGTAATTTTCAATCTCTCTGTAATTTTTTACTTCCCCCTCAGCCAATACAAACAAATAGTTTCGCTCGGAGATGAAAAGAAATGCAATTATCATCAAAACGTCTCGGCAAGGCGGGACATCAATTTTCTAAATCACTGGTTCTCGGCCGACTTCGCGTGCCTCCCGCTAGCCGCCGCCTTGTTTTCGTATCACTCGTCCTCTGTCATTAATTTAACAGCCCCCATTATCCGTCCCGGGGAGGAACTTATGCAATTTAATTATAACCCTTGTAGCTATTTGCTCCCCTCTGTAATGGGATAACAGTTTCTTGTAAGTAGTAAGTCTCTGCTGATACCTTACGTCACTTGTTTCCAAAGTGTCCTTGTGACTCTAATGGTTAATGCGAACCAGACACAGTCTTTTTTCAATTTTGTTTTACTTCGTTGAGAAAATTTATTTGGTATAAAAGTTGGACGAAGTTCTTGAAGTAATATATGAAAATATGCTCTATTCTGAACCTTAACCGAAACATCACAAATACTTCCTAATATTACTCTTGAAACATTTAGAAATAAAGTATGTTAAAAGTTCTTCAGATTACAATATACAGGGATATCATTTTATTTTTACTTCAATTTTTATTGCACCTGAGTTTTTGAACGTACTTCACTCCCATCCCTTCTACTAATGAAGTTCAACCATCCTCCACACAGAACCAAGGACGCATATAGCCATAGTAAACAGTACGTTCCAAAAATATGTTCGCTTTTTCCAGTGACGAAACAGCTTTCAATAATGAATCATTTTCGCACAGGTACTGTCGTCCATTTGCCTACGTCGCATACCTGTAAAGGCTAGCGTCTGGGCTGTCTTAGCTCTTTTCTGAAAACATTAATTTCTGTTAGGAATTGGACGTCTAAATTATATTATACAAGTGTTTAAATTAACTTAAATAAAAGGGCCTCGTTAAGTAATTAACTGTCACGTGATTATCCCCCTTTCTACGACCCTGCGTAATAACCACTTGGACGGACAGTAGATAGCATGTCTGAGTAATTTTATCTTTTCGGATCGGGCAGAAGTGAAGATTGAATTTACAGTACGTAAGATAATCTTTTATAGAGTAGGCACAGAATTATTTCAACATGAATCACTGGTGCGGAAGACGAAACTGGTAATTGGAATTAGGTGCAATAGTCTATAGTGCGTTAATATGCACAAAAGAACTGAAGTCTGTATCGAAATGAACGGCAACCATTTTCTAAAATGTGTTTAAATATCCATATTTGATTTTTTTTCAATTTAACTTCATTCTCTACATTGTACGCTAATATGCTGTAGACAGTATAATATACACTGCATAATGAATACGTCCGAATGGACAGCTCAATTCGTGAGTAAAAACACTCATTGTTAATATTGTACTGTATTTTGATTAAACAGAAACCTAATGAAAATTATCAAACTCAAAATCGCGATATTTCCTAGTTTATACAAATGGATGAACTACTTTTCTTCCCTCCTATACCTAGTAAAATTATTTGTTTGTATATTACGCCAGTATCATCTAACTCCGGTCGCGGAAGGGGGTAGCAAACGGTGTTTACGGTTGTCAACCGTTGATCCAAAGGTATAGCCAAGTTAATATTAGAAATGTTAGTGAAAATAAAATGACGTTCCTGTACAATCAATTTGTTATACCGCTACTTTCTGACCTCCTGGGTGATGTAGTGGTTATGTTAGCCGTTCTTATGTTCAAAATCCATCGAGAGGAAAGGATTTTAAATGACGATAAATATTTAGCACTGCTTCCTCCAGAAAGAGTCCACTATTATATATTGACGGCACTCTGCTCCTAGTAAAATTTGTCGCCAATTTTTTGTCCGCGTATTTTGACTCTGAATAACCTATGCAGGTGAAAACGTTAAATAAAATACTGTGGAATAGTAGTAGTAGTGAGGTGGTGATGGTCTTTGCTAAATTACTGAACAACACATTTTTACTTGTTGTTTTGCTCCGAAATATAAATAGGTGGATATTACTAATATCTGTGCCCTAAATCTGAAATTAAAATCCAAATTGCCCAATCACGTAACATTTTCTGGGAAAAATGAATAGAATTTTTATGACAAAACTTATTTTTTTTTATTTTTACACTGCTACTAATAAAATTACAACACACTAGGGATTCAAAATTCCTCATAATACTTTAAAAACGTCTACTGGATACAAAAATGATGTTACATAGTTTAAAATACAATAGTAAAAATATTTCATGCGTGTAATGAGAAAAATCTCGGAATTTGAACTTACTTATATTTAAAATAATTTTCTGGATGACTTCTGTTTATAACTAGACCCGGAACTGTATTTTACAAGGAACCAATAATAATCTGCAAGCATGCTGAATATTGATCTTCCTTTATATCGCCTTTCCATTTCAGATATTTCTTGTTGAAATCTTTTCCCATGCTCGTCGCTTACCGCTCCAAAGTTAGGAGAAAGAAATCCAAATGAGAATTTAAAAAGTGTATTTTGATAGACATATTATACTCCATTTTGTCATATGCACTTAACATCATTTCCACAACAAGTTCTATGTAGTTCTCTGCCCTAGAATTTCCAAGGAAATTTGGGCAAATGTCTTTGAAAAGACACCATGTCATTCTTTCTTTAACGGAAAGTTTTTCTTCAAACAAAGTGTCAGTCATAACTTTGTGAATTTATGGACGATGAAAATGCTCTCTTTTAATTTGCCTTCACTCAAACTGGTAAACTTTTCCTTTAAATCCTGAAAACCACACCCTTGTTTGTTCATTGCATAGACTCACTTTGAACTGTAGTGAAATTTACTTAATAGAAGGAACCAATATCTGTTTATTTATTCGAAGTACAAAAGAACATACTAACAACCATAAGAAACCGGAAATAAGTCATAAACTCATAAAATGCATTAGCTTTAGTTTTGGTTTATACCCTCAACCTGCGCCCGATGTTTCCTGGGGGAGCGCTTATCGAAAAGTGAACTCATAGTACGCCTATACGAAAAAAGAGATGCATATTCGGATTCATCGCACATCAAACCATAAAAGACACACTGTTTTAAGCCGGAGCAAAATTCTTGTTTTCAGTGATTATTTCTTACAAATCCTCATATGAACCTAATTATCTTGTTTTTAGTTCATTGTAAACGTCTGACAAAAGTACTGTATGTTACCTTAGATCTGCATTACAAGGTCAAGGTGGCACTGTTTTTGAGGGAATTAAACCCATTTTTAAATATTACTAGAAGCTAAATTTGCCTTCATGTCTGTAGTAACAAGATTTATCCCTGGTACGAGTTCAACTTCAAATACACAGATTTATATTCTAGCAACATAAAATAATAGAAAGCAGAAGCAGTCCGCTGAGACATCAGCAAGAAGCGTCGTTATGAAACCAGACAGAGGCAATAAAGTGTTTAACACACGAGGTTATCACAAACATTTGAGGTGTATTAGTACCTCACGAACATGCCACAAGTACAGAGTGTCTGGCTTAAGCCGTTCATTTTTGCTCAGGCAGCTCAAATAACAGTCGAGATATGTGGGAGGTATTTTATGATTTCGTAGGTGGAATCAGGGTGGTTATAACGTTCACTATTGCCATCACGTGAATATTATGAATTTTAGTAATCGTATGATAATTTGATGTTAAACACGTGCTGCCAATTTGCTATGTTACTTATTTTCTTTCTGCTCGCCAACATTTATTTCAATTTTGAATAATATTTTGTCGAGTCATTTGTTTTTTTTTAATATAGTTTCTATAATATCGTTTTCTTAATGCGAAAGTATATCCCATCCTTCAGACTAATATATTTGTTCTGTTTTATTCGGAATAAGCAACGTATCTTTAAGGAACAGGCAGCGCAGAAATTTAACAACATTTATTCATTTATTTCAATATATTTTGAATATGTCACGCCTAGTGACACTACCATGACAACGTCAAAACATGGGTAGACCAAGAAAAAAAGTTGAAATAAAACTGACAAACCATATGGTCTAACTACATCATACGAGATCTATAACATGGATTTGGACGAAGTCGACTTAGTTTCCTTTCTGGAACATCTTTATTCTTAATTCTTATCTCTCTAGCTTTCACTTTTACTCTCCCGAGCATCTGATATTCAAACCGTGAATGATTGCAGACGACAGAATTCGATATTTTATAGCTACTGCTGTGGAACATTCTTGTTAATATGATATTGCGATGTATTTCGTATTTCTACTTTAAAGTGCAATAATAATAATAATAATAATAATAATAATAATAATAATAATAATAATTATTATTATTATTATTATTATTATTATTATTTATTTATTTATTTATTTAATCTGGCAGAGGTAAGGCCAGTAGGCCTTCTCTTCCGCCTAGCCAGACTCTAAATTCTAATTGAATACAGTTGGCTTACAAAAGTTATTACATTAATATCTAAGACCATAAAACAACATGAAAGTAAATAATGAAAGTTGGATAAGTAATGTTAGTGAGACAATAATAAACATTGGTAAGAAATAGTAGCAGTAGTAGTAGTAGTAATAGTAGTAGGAGTAGTAGTAGTAGTAGTAGTAGTAGTAGTAGTAGTAGTAGTAGTAGTAGTAGTAGTAATAATAATAACAATAAAAATGAAATAATTTAAATATTTATTCTGTGATATATATTGTTAGAAAAATATTTCCTTAGTCTACTCCTAAATTGTCTGACAGTCCCTGACATTACTCGGTAGGGAATTCCAAAGCCGAGGAACAGCCACAGTGAAAGAAGATGAATATGAGGATGTTCGGTGGGAGGGAATGGATAATATTGAGGAGTGTTGTGATCGTGTGGATAAATTTTGAAAACGAGACGCAAGATAGACAGGAGTGGAGAAATGCAATATTTTAAAGAGGAGGGGAAGACAGTGGATTTTCCTACGATCTTCTAGACGGAGCCAAGACAACATTTCGAGGGATGGTGTTACGTGATCAGCCCGGCGAATATTGCAGACGAAACGGACGTACGCACATATGAACACGTTGTAGTCTCTGCGCCGAAGTAACGCTTAGGTCAGTAAACAAGAAGTGGGGCATCACGGGTGTTTGCACTAAAATCTTTTTAAGGGAAAAGCGTAGAAAATTCTTCAATGTCCTAAACGAGTGGATTAATGAGAATACTTTTTCTGCAGGTTTCTGCAACTTGAATGTTCCAATTTATTCTTTTATCCATATAATTACCTAGGTTCTTTACTGATCCACTGAACGGAGTTTCGGTGCCGTATATGTTAATCGGAGACAAATTTGGTATGGTAATACCCGAACCCGACGCTTAGCAGCAGAAGGGACTGAAGAAGAAGAAGAAGAAGAAGAAGAATAGTGCTTAACAAACGTGAATGGCCCACAATTATTGACAGTGATTTTTCTAAATTGGCTGTGATAAAGTAGTAAGTATTAATTAGAATATTTTATAATCACCTGAAATCGAAGTTCGAAATTAAGAAGTACGAAAGCTAAGGCCGGATATTCGAACCCTCTAAGACAGTCAAAACATTCATACGAACACATCACTCTAGCTAAGACCTATGAACTATCCTCAAGAAATTCGCGTATTATAAATGTTTGTTTATTTACTCAGATGCATTGTATTAATTAATGTATCAATTATTAGTTGACCGAACCTAAGTCAATTTATTATTTTAACTGCTTTCAATCGTTACTTTAACTAAAATACAAGCGCTGCGAGTTAGAGAATTTCAACGACGAAAAGCATAGTGTGTCCATTCCTACTCGTGTTGTGCACGATGTCTAAAACAACTTATGAACAACATGAGTCACTCTGCACAAAATCACATAGCTCCACATTACGATAATCTTCCAATTCTAGTGATTATCAAATTTATTTGTTATACGATCCTTGATTTAATTAAGATATTGAGAAGAGCGGAATTTCATATTTCAAAACTCGTATTATGGAGACATATTTGATTAATAAAATTTGCAACTAGAACTGTTGGTAAAGTTCGTGAACAAGTAGGTCAGTATCTATAACTTGTAAAGAAATCCTTCCTAAAATAAGCTTACTGTCGGGTGTTAATCCGCCTTGGCAGCTCAAAGCTCTGGATTACGACAACCACAGATCCGAGTTGAAGCATCGGCCATAGTGGTGCTGTATTTGAGATGGATAAAGTCAAGGTTATAATGGTTTTACTGGGGGTTCTGACGTTTCTCTTTCTTTCTTTCTTTCTTTCTTTCTTTATGCCATCAACAATTTCCATAATTACCTTTCATTATTTATTTATTTACTTATTTATTTATTTTATTTATATTATTTATTTATTTAATCTTACAGGATTAAGGCCATAAGGCCTTCTCTTCCATCCTACCAGCTCGCACATATAAGTACAAAAAATAAATATACACACTGATGAAAATAATAAGAATTAAATTAAAACCCTATACGGGGCCAACAGGATCAAAAGAACACTATAGAGCTCCCATCGAGCTAATACAAGAATAAAAGAAAGAAAACAAAGATAGAAATGATGGCAATGACAACTGATAATAATAATAATATTAATAATAATAATAATAATATTAATCAATATATTGCATATTAATTGTCAATTTTACAAGAGCATAGTTACAATATTTATTATATATCATGGGTTAGGCCGAAGTTGCGCAACCTGACAGGTGTTCAACAAGCAATTCCATGAACTAGAATGTGATGCTTTAATTTAAATTTGAATTTTGATATTGTCCGACAGTCTCTGACATGGTCAGGGAGAGAATTCCAGAGGCGTGGAATCGTTATGCTGAAAGATGATGAGTAGAAGAATAGTCTGTGCAGAGGAATAGAGAGAAGGTACATGTTCCGGGTTCGAGGTTGTGAAAGGTAAACAAAACGATATGCTACGTAAGAAGGTGTCATCAAAGTCTAAAAAAAATTGGTTTCTCATGTGTTTGCGAGACGTAGAATCCACACTTCTCGCGATGTGTCCAAAAGCTGGTAGAAAGTAGTGGTGGTGTGACCTTGGCGTCTCATTGATATGTACAGCTTTGAACACAAAAAATAGCCCATCTCCTGTAGCGCGAATTTATCTAAGTCCATCTTCCGGCTGGGCCTGGTTCACATGTCTATGGAAAGAATGTTTATTTTTCATCTAATTTACTCCTGGAATAAATTTTTATTATAGACTACTTATGCTGTCAAATATTATTATTTTTGATCACTGCTTTCACTTTCAGGTTGATTTTCATCCAGCACTGGTTTAGAATCTAAAATATTTTGAAGAGAACATGCATTTTCTGGTTTTAAGATTGCCAATAATGAAATAATATAATTTTTATTTGCTAATTTTAAGCCAGGTCGAGGAGGATATTTTAGATTAGGTTCTTCCTTGGGTGGTACTGAAAACTGAATGGCTGGAAAACAGTGTAAGTACAGTATATGATACTGCCAAAGACCTGATTTATAAAACATCAGTGTAATAGGCCTATATTATGTTTGTATTGCGACTTTTGGACCTTTAGAACTAGCAGAACACTTCACATAATAAACTCTCATTTAGAGTCAGTTAAATGAAATACAACTTTTGCAGTCGATACAGAAGACATGGAATATTATGAAAATGCCATTGCCGGAATAACGACTTGAGTAGAGTTAAGCTGTTATTGCACCCAGCGCCTTAATTGCAGCCAGTACACATTTTGGTACAAGCTGAAGAACGTTGTAAAATTTGACGTTCGTAGCAAGTGAATTAAAGTTTAAACACCCTGTAGATTACAGATTATTAATAATGCACAGTATTAAATGTTAAATAATTTCATATACTCCAAGCCTATAAGCCACTTTTATAGAAAGCCTCTGCTAACGATCAAAACAATCCCATGCTACCAGATAAGTCTACAATCGCTTTATGGTTTCCAATAGCGATCTTGGTATCGGATTATGCATTTTAAATTTTTATTGCCTTTTAAAACTGTCAATAATCGTATCAAAGTTCAATCGCAACGGATATTAGCAGCCAAGCGAAGTATGTAACCCATGCCATAGATGTACAGGGTTTGTTAAACAAGGATCTACAAATGTCCTCGTTCCTAATTGGCATTTTAAAAACACATTACATGTCCCACACACAAAAAATAGTAATTTAATTACAATTTTAACGCAGATGGCTGTCATTTGGAAGTTAGGAATTTCATTTCATGACTACCTCCTCCCTCCGGCGAACCAACCCCAAAAAACCCTTCATTTCATCTCTTTTAGTGATTTAATTAAACAATCGGGTTTAAATAATACCCTTGGGAAGTAGTCTGTCCATCACTGCATAAATACCTCACATTTGAAGATACAGAAGATCCAGTTAATGTTCAGCATGGGATTATTAAATGGTTAGCAGTATGTGGGTCGCGATCAGCTTTGTAATTGCTCGGTTGGTAATTAGGAATCAGACTATTTCAGTGTTTATAACTGAAAATTCTTTAGTGTAGTAGCTACGCGCAGGTGGTTACCAACCATTCACGTAACGCTTTGTACAGACGACCCAAATTTGCTCAGAATTTTCGTCGTTAAATTGTAAATTACAATTAAAAATTTAACAATAAAAAATGGTAACCAAACATCCTGCCTGTGTTATTCGTAATGCGCTACAAGAAATTCAGGTGTAAGCCGTAAAAAAATGGGCCACAGGCATACATACTTTTCTACATAAATTTCTGAATTTACAAATTAAAGTCTTAAAAATTGGAGCCTTGGTTTCCGCGTTCCGCCTTCCGAACTTCAAGGCAAGCTTTCTCTAGCGCAGGCATGCCAGAAATCAGACTCTAAATGTGCAGTTTTGTGCGCGGATCGCCGATCTGTGCAGACTGCATCTTTCGAGCGTTGCTCTTACCCGTTCTTAGTTGGAGGGGTGTACAATAATCTATTCTGCGCTTCTAGGGTTGGATTAAATAGGCATTTGGACATTATAAACACACTTAGTAGAAGGAAAAAAAATAGGTTTATTATCAGTGTCTATACTTGGACAATAAGTAATACTAGAAAATTTAGGCTTACTCAGTTACACTTCACAAAGTAGTGGTTTGTAAAGCATAATTTATTAACATGATTTTTATGTAGTATTTCAAGAAAAAAAATATTGCAGTAATTTCGAAACAACAAAAAACGAACAAGTATTTCATTTTACGTTGTAGGTACTAATTATTTTAAAGTAATAGATCCTACTCTTTCATTGTTCGTCGAGCATTATTATTTATTGGGACCATTGGTACACAAATGTTGAAGTAAATATTATACTCCCAATTACTTACATGCAGTAGGACATTGTGAAGTTTTCACACTGAAATAATTTCCTTGCTGTATGTCAATATAAATTAACATTAATATTAATAAATAATATAAATTAAGCTTAGAATTTAAATTCATATATAGTTTATTTGGAAAACGTTGAGAGCAAGTATCGACAAGTTGGGAGCATTACTGAAAGAAATTGAAAGTGTAGTTCACAAGTTGTGAAGCGACGATATTCTATTAATGTCAGGTTTAAAGATTTATTAATGTAAGTATTATAGGATAATATAGTAACGTGAGATGGAAAATTTGCCATTATATATTTTTCCAGAAAATTTTTCCTTCTTGTAAATAGTTGCTTTCTTCGCTCCTTACAACCTCAAGAGCCTCACATGTATCCCTCACTATAATCTCATCACTTACCAGCTTATGAAATGAATGTTGTAAGTCGTCTAATCTTTAATGGCTGTGTTAGTACAGACTCCAAAACAAAGCCATTGTCAAGTTCGTTTTGCCGTGAGAGTACTGATTAAGAAATAAGCGCTGGCAATATCATATTTTGAGAACTTTACTAATCTGATCTAAACTGTCATCTCACAACACTATTACCTCGACATGGGCTGATGAAAGCTTTTCATTTTAAAACAATTGTTGGCTGAAGAAAACATTATAACAATTAAGTTATATGATTCGTAATTTATCTTCTTCGTTATCTGTGAAATCCTCACTTTATTTATCATAACTCATTCACAGACTTAGCCAAATCAGCACCCGTACTGAAACTGCGTTACTGAAACAAAAGCTGATATGCTGTTGCAGGTCTGTATAGCCCTATCGCGTTCCCCTCCAAGGCGATTCACTCCCTTCAGGTAGGGGAATAGAAAGTGCACACAACACAGAGACTACTGCACAATGTGTAGGATTTTGGCATGCCTGCTCTAGCGTCACCCGCCCAGTCCTAGATGTCCGATCCATTGTCTAGTGAGGACAGCGACGACCCCCACTCACTACTCTTTTTAGGTGAATCTGCCCTGTTACAGTTCAGTCATGCTTGCGATATTCCTGCCCCACATTTAGTAGCTAATATTTTAAGTCAATTTTCATTTAAAAATTGTCTATAGGTATGTTCCTTCAAACAAAACGGTGAGACAAATGGTCAACATGCTTGGAGCGCACACAGACACTTTCTCTCAGACCCAAATTCCCTTGCGAGGACGTGCAATCGCATACTTTTCGATTGTTTCTCCTCCCATTCTCTATTATTTTATTTTTATTTTTATTTTTATTGTAATTCACTTTTAGAAAAACATCCTCTTACCATGATGATGCCACCACCATGCTTAATGGTCGGTACCTAGTATTTTTTGTTGTCTCTGATTTTTTGGTCGACGTACATATTGCACACCATCAGAAGAAAATAAATTAAATTTACTCTCATCACTTGGTAACATCTTATACCCTACCAGTCTCAACTGTTCCATGCTTGTTACATGTTTGCAAGCTCTAAACTGGCCTTCCTATTTTTTTTTTTTTTTTTTTGGATTTATGAGTGGTTTTCATAATGGTCGTCTACCATTTAAATCACCAGCTTCTAGGCAACGTTTCACAGTAGAGACATGTAGGTTCAATCCATGGTGGTGCTCTAAATTATCCCTAATTTATAGAGCCGATTTTCGTGAATCAGCAACCGACTGCTTACAAATCTTTCTGTCCTGCTCACTGTTGTTTTTCGAGCACGACCAGACGTTGGCTTATTGTCTACTGACCCTTCTTGTTTTTGCCGTCGACTCCACACACTTATGAGTTGTTGTGATATACCAAAATCTTTAGCAACACCAGACTGCGATTTTCCCTTCTTCAAAGCGTTTAAAACAGTTTGTCTCACATCCACAGAGTATTCCTTTTGTTTTGGCATGCTTGCAATGGTCTGTACAAATAAACAAGCACTGTCTAAATTCCTGAACACCAATATTTAATGTATGCCATGCCAGAAAATCAAACCACAAAATATTTTATGAGCTAATGGAATATACATTTATATTGTTATTCTATGAAGTTGCCTGTTTCCTAGATACGTAACCACAGCAACGTGACGCTATTCATAGAATGATACAGCTGTGTGCTTTGCGTTGTTGTAACTGCATGCAAATAGTACTGATAACATAATATCTTAACTACAAAATACTTTTGAGAGCTACTGTGCATTCTGATTTAATATATTATTGTTTTTGTTATTATTATTATTATTATTATTATTATTATTATTATTATTATTATTATTCGAGGAGTTATTGTTATTCACAGCTTAAATATTTCATTCCGTTAATTAGACGTACTTCAATTACATAGCAAATTGTATTTATTAATCCTAATTCTATTACACTAAATCCAGTACGTACATTCGCTACTTTACACGAAATCACAAACTTCCTTAAACTTTAACTTTTGTAATTCGGTTATGTTTTAACGCTATATCAACTATTATGTTATTTAGTGTCGATGAAATTTGTGATGTATATAAGAGGCGCATCCAGAAAGTAAGTTTCCCGATTTTTCCCCTTGAATGTAAACGTAATTCGCCGTGTCAATTGCGCATGCGTAACAGATCTATGACGTATCAATCATATGTCAGGCGGAAAGGTCCCGCCTGGTGCCAGTAGCGTGGCAGCAGTGGTCCGAAATGGAAGCTCTTATTCCATCTCCCGCTGCCTGCGAGGTTCGGTCGGTGATAAAGTTCTTTAATCCACAAAGCATTGCGCCAATTAAAATTCATCGGCAGCTCTGTCAGATCTATGGGCCGAAAATCATGAGTAAGCAGATGGTGCGTCTGCTGGTGTAGGTAGTTTTCCGAAGGTCGTCAAAGTGTCCATGATGAAGAGCGCAGTGGGCGACCGTCCCTCATCAATGATGATCGTGTTGAGCTGGTGCGGCAGTGCATCATGGAGAACCGTCGCTTCACGATTACGGAGCTGAGCAGCCATTTTCCGCAGATATCGCGATCCTTGTTGCATGAGATTGTCACTAAGCACCTGCTGTTCAAAAAAGTGTGTGCCAGGTGGGTGCCGAAAAATTTGACACAAAATGCTACGTTTAGGAGCAGCACTGACATTTCTGCAACGGTATCACGATGACGGCGACGAGTTCCTCGACAGGATCGTCACGGGCGACGAGACTTGGATTTCGCACTTCACCCGGAAACCAAGCAGCAGTCAATGCATTGGCGGCATAGTGGATCTCCGGTCAGGACGAAATTCAAACAGACGCTGTCGGTACGGAAAGTGATGTCCACAGTGTTCTGGGACAGGAAGGGCATTCTGCTCATTGACATTCTTCCAAGAGGTGAAAAAGTGAACGCTGACCGTTACTGTGAAACACTGCGAAAACTGCGACGTGCCATTCAAAACAAGAGGCGTGGAATGCTTACTGCAGGTGTTGTGCTCCTCCATGACAATGCTCGTCCACATACGGCTCGGCGCACAGCAGCTGTTTTGACGGAATTTGGCTGGGAGTTGTTTGATAACGCACCCTACAGTCCTGATCTTGCTCCCAGCGATTTTCACGTTTTCTTGCTCCTCAAGAAATTCCTGTCCTCCGTTGAGCGTTTTGGCAACGACGAAGAGCTGAAGGCGTCTGTCACACGCTGGTTCCATTTACAGGCGGCAGAGTTCTACGATAGAGGGATACAAAAGTTGATCCCACGATACGACAAGTGTCTCAATTCTGATGGTGGCTATGTTGAAAAATAGCTGAAATATTGCTGTACCTGTTGCCAATAAATGTTTTCCTGAAAGTGTGTGTGTTCTCTTTTTTTTAAATAGGGAAATTTACTTTCTGGATTCGCCTCGTATATATATATATATATATATGTATAAACACATAGGCCTACAGGGTGTAACATAAGGTAGTACATTAATTGTGGGATGTGATTTCTTAAAATATAACTAACAAAAATTCTAATATCATTTTGCTCGTTTTTGCGAGGTTTTTGAAGAAATAATACTCGTATGGCGACATTTCGATCGCGAATTTTACGAATACTGTTTCAAATACGCTGCGTCCAACTGCACGGTAATGTAATGTAAACATCACAACAGCTGATCAGTTGCGAGTACTACGCAAACCGTCTGCCGTCTCGACAGCGATGTCAGATTTTTAGACCTTCTGTACGCGATCGATAATCAATGTTTCCAGTGTTTCTTCAATCGATTAATTCGTTATCTGTGAATTTTCTAATTAAAATACTGCTCCAACATGAACATAACAAACGTTCTCTTCGTTATTATACAAGAAATTAAACCGTATTTTAAAAAGTATTCGTAAAATTCGCGATCGAAACGTCGGCATAAAAGTATTATTTCTTCAGAAACCTAGCAAAAACGAGCAAAATGGTATTATGCTTTTTTGTTCGTTATATTTTAAGGAATCACATTCTACAATTAATGTACTACGTTATATATATATATATATATATATATATATATATATATATATATATATATTTATAGTATTTGGCGAGGTGATGTCAAGGATTCGCCATGACAGAAAAGTCATCAGCGAAGCGGGAATGGAATTCATAACCTCCGTAATATTAGACAATTTCCGACCGATGTTTTATAACAGTAAAATTGATGTAAAATCTTCGTTAATGTTCTTTATGTGTATTATTTATTTCAACGGATTATTTTAAAACATTGATTAACGGTGATGCATCAAACGTGTGTTTATCCAGCAACGGTAAAACTGTTGATAGCGATGTGGTATTTTCATTAATTGCGTCCGAGAATTCGTCAAAAGATTTACTTATAATTACCTTGCAGCTAAGCAGAACCCCAGAAAGAATTCAAGCATGTATTCATTCTAAGCGGGATTCGAACAAATGCACGAATACAGCATAAAGGCACGAGTTCCATTTCTTACCTCTACGAATAGATTACACGACTGACGATAGGCCTATTGTATTTGTGTAATTTGTGTTAATATGTGGTTGCTGGAATAAGGACTTGTTCTGACATTAAAACAAATAAAAGAAAATTACGGATACTTCTAATTATTTCACAACATAATGTTCACAATGTAACAAAACGGAACTGCGCATGTGGCATTATATGCTTCTAATATTAGCACAAATGTCACGCTTCTTTTCTCGTGCCTCGTATTTTTGAACAGCTTGTGCTACATTCTGTATGTAAGATCCCTCGCTTCCCCTTATGTACTCTGCATTTGCCAAGTGACTGGCAAATCTCATTTGAGCTTCTTCCACTTTCAGTTGATCTGTGTTTCCCGCCGCCAAACACCCGTTCTTATATTCAAATGTTGGACTTAGGCACGAGGCTATCCAGATTTTCACAACTGTTTTTTCTCTCTCTTTGAAAAGTTTCTTTGCGAGAGAAAACTGATAACGCTCAATTAACACAAACGAAAAGAAAAATTTAAAATTCACATGAAACGTTCTAAAGATTTTAAACAGTAAAACAATTCTCAACTATAGTATTAGGCCTATATAGTGTGTATCATAACCAGGCATCGGCCTAGGGTCACCGATTCGCGAGACTGAAGTTTGGAACGCACGGAGTATACATGACGTCATGACTCATGGGGTGGGGTGGCACTATGAGAGAACAGTTGGTTTCGTAAACAGTTACATGGCCTCTTTTCTAATTCTACTTGGAGTGGGGCGTTCTAATCAAACACGTGCTTGAGATCCTATGTGTAAACAAGTATATTTTATTTCGTTTCTTTTATTAATTTGATTCTGTTAGTGTTAATTTCGCTGTTTTATAATTCACACTACTGAGGAACATGTCGAAAATTAAGAGCACCAAGCGTTCCTTTCAGAACGAACTTATTGAGAAGTTTGGGAAGGAAAATTTGCTAATTAAAGCAAAAAAACACTGAATTTTGCAATTTGTTAAAAAAGGATAAGGACAGATAGAACTCGATTCTTTCAAAAGCAGTGTAATAACAAAAAGGACATAGAAAATGTTTAATTATACAGTCAAAACTGGCCTTCAACATCAAAATCAGACATAAAACATGAAGAGGAATTAAATCGAGATTTGTGTATAATATGGGTACAAGCCAACGTCCCTTCAGGGTATCTTGAAAAAAAAAATTATCTTGAGTGAAAGTAGGAGATGCTTTTCTTCTGATACGCTGCGAATGTACCTTGTAATTCGGGGCATTGAATTGTGAAGAAATGTATTTTATGTAAGTACTGTATAGTTTTTTCTTTTTTGCTCACACACAAATTATTATTTCATATTCTTAAAACTTTTGCACTATAATGTAAATTGAAACATGTAATGTAGGCAATTATTTGTTGTAATAGAAATTTTGTGTCCTGTGGTTAAATGTGTACATATTGAGGGAAGGAGTAACTGCACTCTCACGCTCTCACTCCCCTCGATCTACAAAACACAGTGGTCCGTGCGTTCGTAACTTGATGGGTTTCGTTACCCTGATCCGAAGCCTGATCATAACATTGTAGGACGTTCGTACCAAAACAGTAGACTTCAGCAGAGTACGCGAGGAATATAGATATCACCAGCGCCACTCCCTGCTACTGCTCGCTACAGACATACACAGTATGTTCACATAAACAACGCATAGTACGATTCTGTAGAGATGTGTAGAGTCGTGAATAGTTTAAAGAATATTGTTCATTTATATTAATAATTTAGATTCTGAACAAAGTAAGCTATTCTGTTATTATTGTATTATTTACGTAATATTAATATGATACATGATTCCAAAAAAGTAAACTTATCTGGTATTAAATAATTATGCAAACAGGAGTGTGTAACACGTTTATTTTTTCCGATTATTCTTCGTTAAATGTTGACGTCTCGTGCTGCTATGCATTCAGTTGCGTTATAGTCGAAGTTCAACATCGGAATTACGATACAAACTTTCTAGCTGTTATTGCAATAGAAATGAAAATTTTTCTTGAAAACAATATTATGGTTTAATATTATTTGTACCACTGTTGTGACGAAATTCTCGGTTGTTGTGACGTACTTCTCTGAGGTGACGAAACTCTCTTCCGTGACGTCATGACTAACATTATCTCCTATTTCCCTAAGGCCGTGGATCGTGCTTCTATCGAAGCACCTTCGAATTGTCTCGTTGTTACAAGGGAGCGAATAGATTACAAATAATAATAAACCATTAACAATTAAATGATGATTTATTAACCTAAATGAGAAACTAAAAATTAACCATGATAAAAGTGTGATACACGTTACTATACTAAAATAAGAGATACATCTTACTATACTAAAATGAGTGAGAGGATGATTAATGAGTCTTTGGGAAAATCCCGCGAACGCTACAATTAGAAAAGAGGTCCATTCTTGCTGATGACTGCGCCATGCGAGGCGAACGCATAGTTCCAATAAGCACACGGGCCTACTTGTCTCGCTGACGCACATGTCTTTTCCCACTAAAAGGAGTAACTGTACTTTGACCTCTACCATCAGACTGAGTACATACCTCGGTATCATTAGCACCGTAACAAACCCAAAATGTACCACTACCTGGCAGCATATTTCCAACGTACCGAGGGCCCTATGCGCAGCACATACGTCGTGGCCGCGAACAATCCATAAACGACTCGTGACACAGGTGTATGACGTTCCGTGGATAACTCGACCTCGGCGTGCCGATGCCGCGTAGTCTGTACACCATCAGCGTACACCACCCGTAGACAATGTGGTTCCCAATCACAATTTGCTGAGTTCCTTCCAACGTAGTGGTTCACTCCCAACGTATTCCAATCTGGACGGATACACCAATCCGTTCCAGTACCTAGCCGCCGGATGACTCTCGTATACACGAAGCGGTGCTTTCGTGTACTCAGCAAAGCACGAACTCGAATATGAGCGGGCACACTCACGGCCCATTCCCCACGCATGGATATCTCCAGACTCAAAGTGCACTGCAGGAATACCAGTCTGCGGAAACGTCCAGTCGACTGTTCTCCAACACCCCGTGTTGTAGTCGATCTCTCTCTGACGCGTCCTGGATTTAAGTCCTCTCCCAGAGGAACTCCAACCAGCTCTCTTCTGCGACGTCCTGCAACCAACCCCTCTCTCAGAGGTACTGTCGTCGACTCTCTCCTGACGCGTCCTCACGGTGAACTCTCCTCCATGAACTCCACTGGTGAACCTCCTGTGGTGAACTCCTTCTCCAAGAACGAGCTCGCCAAGCCAAACAAGAAAATCGGTTGAACTGGCCAATGAAATAGCTCGTATTAACACTAATACGATTGGTTAATCTCGGACCCAATCGTAAGCAAAGCACAATTATGCCGCCTAGTGGGCATAGACGCGAAACAAAATTTACAGCGCCATCTAACGTAAATGTGTAATAACTAATACGAGGTGCCATCTAGTGGTGAGGAACTAAAAGCTCACATTACACCACACCACATGCAAGATACACTGTTATATTCACAAAGTAGTTGTTCACCTGATGATTGTAAGATCTACTGTATCATATTTCAGATTTGCTACAGTAAAGTCTTGTGATGTAAAATGAATATTTCAGAGTACAAATATTGTTTTTATTTTTTCCTGAACATAAAAGGAGTATTTCTTTTAATAAAATGAAAATGATCATTGTTATTAATTTGTTATAATGAGGCTAGAATCATATTTGTTTACTTTGTATGTTATTTTTATATGTATTGGTAAATTATTTTAGCTTGGGAATTACAAATTTTACAATATTTTATTACAATTATTTTTTTATATTATTCGTTTATTATTTTCTTGTTCTAAGGCCGTGGATGATTGGTGCACATGTTTGGTTACTACCCGGCTGTACATGTTTGTCGTTTTTGTTCACTGAAGTTAAGAAATACGCTATTACTTTTCATTCGGTAGAGATATAGTCCAAGCTCACAGAATTTAACTGTTTTGGTACAAACTTCCTTGCTCTGACCATAACGTATGAGAACTATTTAAAATTATAATTCATTTCTTTTAAGATTTATTTCCGCACATATATGAATTCGTTTTGATTTTAAGTTTGTCATTTTTATGTACAAGGTCTGAGATTTCCCAAATAATTCCACTCGCTTCGCTCGTGGATTATGAATAGAAGACAAAATTAAGAGTATATAAATGACTAGTGTCTCTTTTCTATATTATACAGTTTCAAGCGCATGAATGAGTTTAAAATAGTCACTGTTGCTAATGACAGCTTCATTCCTTATATAGCGGCTACACAGTATTTGAAACAATTAAGTTAAGTACAAAAAAGCTAACTGCATAAAAGAACATAATAATAATATAGCTTGCGATAAGCGGTAAGCAGGTTATGCACTTGTTTGCCAAGTAACATGAGACAGAAGC
Organism: Periplaneta americana; assembly: GCF_040183065.1. NCBI lineage: Eukaryota > Metazoa > Arthropoda > Insecta > Blattodea > Blattidae > Periplaneta > Periplaneta americana. The sequence continues at coordinate 113,349,812 of NC_091122.1, read as the reverse complement.
TCGAAATCCGCAAATTCACTGTTGTGTTTATTCTAGCAGTTCGCATGCACATAGCTGCATTTAACTTAAAAGATAATGTGGTATTATTTATTGCACTCACACAAGGAAATGATTGCACGCCTGCATGTTAACTGTTATGGTATTAAATAAAGGGTGCAAATAAATTGAACATACAAGTTGCGTGGAATAGGTATGCGATAACATTAGCAATGTTCGTGGGTTTATGTTTTTAAAAGGTTATCTGACGATTTTTTCCCATCCAGCTGAACTTGTATGCTTTCATACGTGGGTTGTTATGGGAACGAGAGCTGAAAATGTATACGTAGATTTTTTAAAATATATGAACTGTGACTTTTATACCGGCTTTTTATGTTGTCATATCTATGAAAATTTTCCAAGTTGAATGGTTTTTTTAAGGTTAGTTCAACGTTTTCATATATTATTAAGTGAAGTGGTGTAGTTTAGTGCATAAAGAGAGCAGGAGAGGTAATAATACAATCATGCTTGCAATATTTGAAAGAATTTTTTCAAACGTTCGTGATTATTGAAGTATATATTATTTTACAGGCTAATTATAATTAATTAAGCATTTGAAACAGGCAATATACGTAATAATATTTCATAGGCTACCTTTTCCCATGTTATTTCGATAGCTACACAACACACGCCACCACCAACATTACCATCACAGACTAACTATAGTAGCTATTCAGGCCTACATTTGAATTCATAGAAAAGTGAATCAGGGATCGAACCAAGTCCAATAATTCAAGAGTAGTTACGGAATAAGTGGTTTTGGTTATTTTTTACTACTTCGGTTTTCTTTATCACCTCCACTTTCGTTGATTTATTATCATAATCATTTCTCTTTCAACAGTGTTCAAGATTATACAGGGTGTAAGGAGTATAAGTGTCATTATTTTAACTAATGATTATTCATGCCATAAGGAAGAAAAAATGTCCTTACACTTTTTTTCTAATTGCAATATATAACTAATTATTAAACATTACAATATTAGGCGTTTGGCAACGTTCCTGGATGGGGAGGAGGGGGTTAAGAAGTAAGTATACAGTACAGCTCAAGCGGGAAGGAGGGGGTTTAGAAGTACACAGTACAAGCGGGTACACATAGCGATACAAAACAGGTATTCTGTTCTAATGTAGGAGCGGACCACGACAATACTGTTATTTACATAAAACGAACAGCAAATACAAACCTCCAATCTCATTAGACATCATCCTGATAGTGCTGTATTTTCAAAATTGTCTCATAATAATCTTTTTCTATTATCTAATATTATTTGAAATATATTAACATTCTATGTATTTTAGCTTAATTCTGCTACACAGTTTATTTCAGTGTTTAATTAATAGTTCATACTATTTTGTTGTTTAATTCGTAAATAACTCTTGTATGCATGTAGGTCTTATCTAAATCAAAGTGTTGAATTCTTTGTAAGTTCATGCATATGTATATATACTTTTTGCTGGTTGAGTGGAAGAGAAGGCCTTACGGCCTTAACTCTGCCAGCTAAAATAAATTATTATTATTATTATTATTATTATTAATAGAACTTCATGGTAAATTTACATTTCATGTAACAATATTGCTCCATTTTTAATTGTAGGTTTGAAAGGTAAACAATAATGAATTTCTGCACAAAATCAAACGAAATTTTTGTAACGCAACATTTTAATCTCTCCCACTCCCGTAAAGCAGTATCATTTTTAAACAGATCAATGCTTGTGTGATTTTCGAAACGGGATAAGAGACTTCTAGTTTCTAATAATCGCTGAGAAACTGCTTACATAAGTTCACCGATTAAGTAACCTTCTTTGAGGAAAATGTTGACGGTACATCCTTCTTGCCTCACTTGAATTACGACGACTTTCTTCATAAATTAATAACATGATATTCCTAAACTGTGAATGACATTGTCGAATACCCTATACTGTACTACCATCCTCTCGGCAGTAGAGCTATGGCCAGGGAGCTTGAACTCAGCTGACCTGTACTTACGTCTGTGCAGAGTACTGCCTGCTGAACACGTTGCCACGTCTGTCACGCCAGAATGTTAACAAATTTAAGCATAGGCTACATTATTATTTCATTTCACGAAAACGTAATACAACACACAAAATATATTTATTCAAATTATGTATCTACTTATGTAATTGTTTTCGCAATTTTAGTAACGATATAAGCAGTATAACATACCAGATGGGCACACACGGTGACACTGTAGGATCCAAGAATTGGCTGGAGAAACCGTGGACGACCGAGAACCAGATGGGGGGACGAGTTCAAGTTGCAGCTAGGAGGACTGTGGACCAGAATAGAACGCCAAAGAACAAGGTTGAGGGACGTATTCAACCAACTTTGAGCGGGAGCAACAACCAGTGCTAGTGTAATCGTGGACAATAAAAGTAGGAATGTAATGGACCATCAGGTCGGCTCTTCTGATGGTCAAGACTCGAGCCACCCGTGCCCAAGCAGGTGGGTGGCCTTGCCCCACTGGGGATCTACGATTTATATTATTATTATTATTATTATTATTATTATTATTATTATTATTATTATTATTATTATTATTAGGGCTATTAGAGGAATGACTAGGGAAAAACGGGAAGACCTTTACAAAGACCATTATAATCTTAGCTTTGTCCAATACAAAAATGCACCTTGCTATTGCAGAAATTTTAATTGGGCCCGTTTTCATCATACGTTTGTTATTTGTCACCTAAGCTACGTACCTAGACCCCATTGAACAAATAAGTTTACCAGTTGCCTTTTTTCAACCTTATTTTTTAACGGAGCAGACATATAATTCCGAGACGTTGGATTGCTCTATATTCTGTAATTACCCATAAACCTTCCACCACAGTAAACTTTATTGGCTTTTTTCCTCACATCGCCACCAACACTGTCCCCACTAATTATGGGGTATGGTTCAACACTGTGAAGACCAGGAGATAGAATTTCCCGTTTATCAATTTTAATGTCGAATAATTTACCAGTTCCAAGGTTTAAATTAACTGCGAAACGAAACTTCTTATTTACTTTACTTTTACAGGCGTTTCCACTTTCAGCGGTTGCCTTTTATTCCCCTTTTCCATTGTTGTCGGTCATCCTTAGATCCATTTGCCAAGCCTTTAGCTTTCATGGCCTCAGCAACTCCTCCTCTCCATGTAAGTCGAGGTCTTCCATTTCTTCTCCTCCCTGAGAGTGATCAATTCAAAACTTTCTTAGGCTATCACTCCTCGGGCATCCTCTGAACATGTCCAAACCATTGAAGCCTTCGACATTCCAAACGGTCGATCAAATCTTCTTGTACGTTCCACTTTTCTGACCCTCTGGAGACGGGATATGCTTAGACTCCTTAGTCCATCCATTTCCACAGATCTAACACGGTCTTTTTGTCTTTCTATCAGAGTCCAGCTCTCCCCTCCATAAGTCAAGATACTCTCTACAATTACATCAAGTATCATTTTCTTTGTTTCCATTCTAACATCCCTATTCCAAAGCACACCATAATTTGTTTTATAGCATTTCTTGCTTGTAAGACACGATTTTCCACATCTTTAAAGCACGTACCAGATTGGTGAAGAACCGAACCCAAATATTTAAATTGATCCACTAACTTCACTATGCCATTAGGGAGTTTCAAATTCCTGCCATCTCCACCAGTTACTAGATATTCTGTCTTTGTAAAATTTATCGCAAGGCTGCCGAATTATAAGAATCAATTAGTTTTCTCATCATAAATTTAATATCTCGATCTTGTGCAATGATTGCCTGATCATCGGCGAAGTGTAATGAATGAATATATCGATCTTCCACTCTAATTCCCATATTTCGACAAGGATCATTCCAATGTGTTAAGACTATGTCCAAATACATCTTAAATAAAGATAGAGACATCCCACATCCTTGTCTCAGTCCTTTTAATATATTAAACTCAGAAGATACAAATTCTTCACACTTAATAGATGCCCTACAATTATAATACGGTACATACAAAACTTCTCCAATCCAGATTTAGAACAAATTATTTAATTTATTTATCATTTGGAGCATGAAGACTGTTAGACAGTCACGTGGGAGTTACACCAATATAACCGCTGGGAATGCCAACGTGACATATTCTGCTCTGGATCTGTATTAATAACGCAGTAGCACTGAACAATAAGACAAGAGGTCAGGTGACCGACTGATGAAGATAATTTATTCACAGTTTCCATTTATAAGACGACACAAAGAGAATATGAACTATAAATAGTAAATATAACAGGAACATCGTCATGAAACGGAATGTAAAGACCAGGCTGCATGTAGGCGACGTTTACAATTCCGGTGGTAGGGGGGAAACGGAATGTTCTTTCAATAACACACGCACATATCATGACAACCCAACCACAGCGTGTGCAGTATATGTTTGTGTCCAAATGTCAGCTCTTTCCAAAAGATATTACTTCGAACACAGCCATCCTTTTCCCATCATTACTTAAAATCGGTTTCAAGAATGCTGATTAATTTCGGATAGCCTAAGGGAGCAGTCTACTGTGCTGCTTTTTTTTTTTTTTTTTTTTTTTTTTGATGGGTCAATTTACGACGCAGTATAGTATTATTCTCTTCAGCTCTAAACAACAACAACAACAACAACAATAATAATAATACTAATAGTAGTAATAATAATAATAATAATAATAATAATAATAATAATAATAATAATAATATAAAACAAAAGATATGGCAACAAATGATTTAGATGTATAAACAATTGAATGCGCTGTCAAATTCAAGTATCATAACATAGGGTTTTCCTCTGTTTGAAGTTCCATATGTATACACTGTACATTTATGTATTACTAGGTAGCACTTTTCACTTCATGATGTGTCAGAGGAAGAACAATTGTTTGCATAGCCTATATCTGAAGTCTGATTAGTGCAATATTTAGCTAATCAGTGATGTATGCAATGGAGGGGAAAAGGAACTGGACACCCTACCCCATTATCTCCTGGCTTAGTTACCTCTTGAGTAATGCCTTATTGGTGTCACTTATGAGGTTCGAACCTATCTTAGGATAGTTGACTAAACAATAAAGATATAGGAGTGCCATTTGAAATTTCAAAGGAAATTGAAGTGAAAGGTTGAAACTTAATTGCAGTTAATATTGGTTTTAAACTTCCCCTTAATATCTATATTAAAATGTTTTTGTTTAAATTAAATATTATTGAATGATATAATTATTTAGACTATGAAGTCTTGAAAGAAAGCCTTGTGTAAAGTTGGTGTTGATGATGTCACTTTTCTCCAATATCCAGAAATTACCTTCTTACTTACTTACTAACTTACTTACTTACTGGCTTTTAAGGAACCCGGAGGTTCATTGCCGCCCTCACATAAGCCCGCCATAGGTCCCTATCCTGAGCAAGATTAATCCAGTCTCTATCATCATATCCCACCTCCCTCAAATCCATCTTAATATTATCTTCCCATCTACGACTGGGCCACCCCAAAAGTCCTTCTCCCTCTGGCCTCCCAACTAACACTCTATGTGCATTTCTAGATTCGCCCATACATGCTACATGCCCTGCCCATCTCAAACGTCTGGATTTATTGTTCCTAATTAAGTCAGATGAAGAATACAATGCGTGCAGTTCTGTGTTGTGTAACTTTCTCCATTCTCCTGTAAATTCATCCCTCTTAGCCCCAAATATTTTCCTAAGCACCTTATTCTCAAACACCCTTAACCTGTATTCCTCTCTCAAAGTGAGAGTCTAAGTTTCACAACCATACAGAACAACCGGTAATATAACTGTTTTATAAATTCTAACTTTCAGATTTTTTGACAGTAGACTGTATGATAAAAGCTTCTCAACCAAATAATAGCAGGCATTTCCCATATTTATTCTGTGTTTAATTTCCTCCAGAGTATAATTTATATTTGTTACTGTTGCTCCCAGATATTTGAATTTTTCCACCTCCTCAAAGGATAAATTTCCAATTTTTATATTTCCATTTCGTATAATATTCTCGTCACGAGACATAATCATATACTTTGTCTTTTCGGGATTTACTTACAAACCTATCTCTTTACTTGCTTCAAGTAGAATTTCCGTATTTTCCCTAATCGAGAAATTACCTACAGGAGTAGGCCTACTTATTTCTGGTTGAGTGCCTTATCTGTGTCACGTTAAATAAAACTATTATTTATTATTATTATTATTATTATTATTATTATTATTATTATTATTATTATTATTATTATTATTATTATTCTGATTTGGCATTTTATTGCGGTCGCCCGTCAACTATAAGATTAGTAACCACATTACAGGACGAATAAAACTTTCGCTATCGATTTATGTTTCTAATTAAGAATGCAACCGCCTATTTGAAATATTATTAGTATATTTTCAAATTATTTGAGAATATCTATGCTTTATTATGTAATTCTGTTTATCTAGAAATTTGAAAAAATTCCATATCTTTGACCATGATTCTTCTCTTCTTCCCCTTTTTACAGTTCAGGTTTCTCTGTTATACAAAAATATCGATCTTGTCAAAATGTCGTAGGTTTTGATTCTTTATGTTTCTAGGCCAAAAGAGGTTTGAATACTTGATTAATAATACCCATCGATCTCTTACGTAAGTAGCCTGTATTAAATATTTCTCACAATGCTTTAGTTACATTTTGAGCTATAGATACTAGCTTAAATATGAGGTAAGACGGTGATAGTTGAGAAAAAATAGAAGGAAAATTACAAGGCAAACCGAAGAACTTGTAACAGAACTGGTCTAAAGCCTCTATTTCTACCATAAATTTCACGTAAGAAATGTCAGAAGGAAGTGAAATATGGAGAGAAATACGTAAAGGATGCCCTTTATCACCTACTCCAGCGTTTCTCAAACATTTTTGAAGTGGGGACCAGTTTTTAAAGTCAAAACAGTCCCGCGGACTACCTTACTCTTGTTCCCTTCGAAAGCAAATGTATCATTTTCGTAGCATATTTTAACACCAGTATAGTTATATTTTAAAATTGAATTAAGGTTCGGTACTTTGGTTCTCTGTTATGAATTCGGGTTGTCCCTGGCTGGATTACAGGTGCGGCGCCAAATGTCCAGGGAAAAGATGTCGAGAAACACCACGTATATAGTGCTTTAAATCCCTCTTTTGTTGCTGAGAGTAGAGTGGGAAGTCGCTAGACGAGTAGGGTAATAAATTTCATAAAATGTCAGTACTGGGATAAAAAGTGAAATTCCATTGCCATGTGTCATTTCCAAACTCTGAGATTTTAAACTATAGTGTGATACGCAATTCGTTCGAATTTTTTTTTTCTGCAGTTTTTGAAGGACCACAAGGGCAGACCTCGAGGACCACAGGTGGTCCGCGGACCATAATTTGAGAAACGCTGACCTACCCTATTCAACACCTACTTGGAGGACTTAGTGAAGAACTGCTTTCAGAACATGGGAGGAGTGATAGTAGGAGGCAGAATGGTGAAGTGCATAACATTTTCTGATGATATGGCGTTGTTAGCAAAAGAGGAGCCAATACTAACGGATGTGCTAATAGAGGTCCATGACAGCTGTGAGCAGTATGGGATGAAGATAAATGCAAGTAAGACGAAGACCATGGTCAAAAAAAAGAAATAAAGAAGATAAACTTGCGAATTCTAAATAAGACAGTAAAGCAGCGGCCATCAGCATAGACCACCCTCGGACCAGCGTCCCTTACCCGCGCATAAGACATTGCACTGGCGTGCACCCGTGGCTGCTGGAGGGTATGCTTTCTATCTCTCCCTTCTGCACGACGGAGCATATTACGTTGCACTCGTTGCACTTTAGCCATTTCAACGAGTACTGACGACCACTGCAGTAAAGCAACTGCTTCAAATACTTGAGGTGTACTATAGGCAGTAACATGAGCTGCTGCCAGAAAGTCAAAAGGAGGATAGCAATGGCCAAGGAAGCTTTTAATAAAAAAAAAAGAACGTCTTCTAAGGACCTCTGGAGAAAGAACTAAGGAGAGTAGTGAAGTGCCTTGTGTGGAGTGTGGCACTGTATGGGGCAGAAACATGGATATTACGGCGAAGTGAAGAGAAGCTATTAGAAGCATTTGAAATGTGGATATGGGGAAGAATGGTGCGTGTGAAATGGATAGAGAGAATAACAAATGAAGGTGTGTTGGATAGAGTGGATGAAGAGAGAATGATGCTGAAACTGATCAGAAGAGTAAAAACAATTGGTTGGTCACTGGCTAAGAATAAACTGACTACTGAAGGATGCACTGGAAGGAGTGGTGAACGGGAGAAGAGTTCGGACAGTAGAAGATATCAGACGATGGACGACATTAAGAAATAAGGATCATATGCGGAGACAAAGAGGAAGGCAGAAAACAGGAAAGATTGGAGAATGCTGGATTTGCAGTGAAAGGTCTCCCTTAAGCAGGATGCTATCAATGATGAAATTAATGAATCTGTTGGAAGTCTAAATCTTGCTGACTCAGATGAGGATGTCGAGATCTGCCAGAGATAGGAACTGGATCCTTCTTTAACTTAGAAAGCATGATGGAATATTCAGATTGTCAATTTCTATAAATGAATACAATATAATATTTTATTACTCAGTCAATGACAAATCAATGTAAAATAATGACTTATTTTATAGTCATTAAGTATATATACATGAATTAAAAAATTGCGAACGTTTTCGCCTATTCAGGTATCCTCAGGCAGAGTTATACAATATCTCAATGTCATATACGTAGCTATTGGTGGTGAGTACTATTTAAAATTAATGAATTAATGATGTATAGGACATCTCCATTTAAAATGTAATATTACAGGTAGTAAACTTAAATAATGTTAAAAAATGTTAAAAACCATGTAGTAATTAAACTTCATAATATGTGGAACTCTTGTTCAGTCCAATGAGTGGTGAATGTATCTGAAATATATAAAAAATACGAATAGAAATGGGAATTATCAAATGTAAATTGTAATCGGATTGGATATTTAAAAGTACTCACGTCGTTTAAATGTGACAACTGCATAGTTAGCAACTGTATGGATCACTATAAACATCCTGTGTTTAATGTAAATTATCTGTAATGAAATAATAATTAATATCAAATTTAGAAGAATTTGAAAAATTAATTGGAGGGCTAAATTATGGACGTACTTACGTAGACGTGAGAACCTGCTGCTATTAGGACTGTAACTGGTATGACGTGGGGGAAGTGTGTATTCGTGTAAACAACTACGCGGAAGGATATTGCGTGGTGACGGGGTTAGAGGTTGTACAGGGGATTTCGGATTTGGGTTAAATTTTCATCAAGAATGCTGTTCTCTATTTGAATCTGTTTAGCAATGTAATATTCTTCAGCAGAATTTATCAATTTAGTTTCTATTCCTGATTTTAATATTTTTAAGGTTTTATTTGCTGGGCCTAATTCATGTCCAGTATCTATTAGATGAGATGCATATGTAGATTTCTTACGATTATGTTTGAAATCAGAAATGTGCTCATTGTATCTAAATTTGACATTTCTTTTGGTTTGTCCTATATATTTTTCTTTACATGTAAAACATTCCAATCTGTAAATACCATTATTGTGGAGTTTGTTAACTTCTTGAAGTCTATTGTTTAAATTGTTATTGAGTTTATTAGTTGGTTTGTGCGCTATGGAAATATTTTCTTTTTTAAAAAAGTTAGCTAATTTGCTAGATATATATTTATTATATGTTAAACTGAAGTATTTCTTGTTGGTCTTGTTTTGTTTTGTTAATGTAGATATATTACTTAGTTATTTTTTCCTTTTATTCTTGTTTATTAGTTTTTTAATCAAATTAGTACTATAGCCATTTTCGTTGGCTATCTGTATTATTTTATTATATTCTTTCTTGTAATTGTTTTTACTTAGTGGAAATTGTATTAATCTATTAATCATGTAATTGAAGTTACTTAATTTATGTGGAGTAGGATGTTTTGAATTTATGGGGATACTATTGTTAGTAATTCTAGGTTTTCTGTAAATATTAAATTCTAATTTATTTTTATGTTTTTTTATCATAATGTCTAAAAAATGAATCATATTATTAACTTCAATTTCTTGTGTGAATTTTAAATTATTATGCAAATTATTGAAAGATTCTAATATTTGTTTATTGATTTGTTGGCTTTCATAAATTATTAAAGTATCATCTACGTATCTATTGTAAAATTTAATATTGTGTGGTTTTAGAATATTATTGACTTCTTTATCTTCAATATTTTGAATAAATGTTTCGGCAAGTAAACCGGATAATGGGTTGCCCATAGCTAATCCTTTTTGTTGTGTATATATTTTATTATTAAACTGGAAATAATTCTGTTTGGTTACAATGTGTAGTAGTTTACATTTTAAATGGAGATGTCCTGTACATCATTAATTTTAAATAGTACTCACCACCAATAGCTACGTATATGACATTGAGATATTGTATAACTCTGCCTGAGGATGCCTGAATAGGCGAAAACGTTCGCAATTTTGTAATTCATGTATATAAACTTAATGACTATAAAATAAGTCATTATTTTACATTGATTTGTCATTGACTGAGTAATAAAATATTATATTGTATTCATTTATGGATCCTTCTTGTTCAAATTTCTTGTAGAAATTCGTGACTCTTGTATCTCCGCCTACTCGTGCGTGAAACATGAAGACATATTGAGCAAAAATAGAGTTCGGTACTGAGCGGCGATGATATATTTAAAGGAGTACAACAGAATTATTTAGAGAATTTAAGATGAATAGACAGATATTTATAGCTGTCTTGCTGTCAATAGTAGAATACTGTGTTAAGCTTCAGTTCTGAAAATAATACTGTAAAACTAGCACATTAAGCTAGGGTCCAGGATTCAGAAATCCAGCTTGACATTTGCGAATAAGTAGTTGTTTTCTCTATAAATAAGATTAATGCAGATTGTGAGATTAAGTATTTTTCCCTTATACTTGATTAATAATTTATTTATTACAATAAATTTCATTCAATCATTCATTCATACTTTTCTGCCAAAGGGCAAGTATTTCACTGCAAACCCAGCATTCTCCAATCTTCCTTTTTCCGTCTTCTTCTCAGTCTCCTCATACATCCATATATCTAATACCTTCTTCTGTCCCGAACTTTTCTTCCGTTCACCATTCCTTTCAGTTCATCCTTCACTAGGCAGTTTCTTCTTTGCCAGTGATCAAGACAATTTCTTTTTCTCTTCCTGATCACTTTCAGCATTTTTATTTCTAGTAAAGCTCCATTTCGTATTGTCTGTCCATTTCACACGTTCAATTTTTTTACATATCTACATTTCAAAAGCTTCTAGTCTTTTCTCCATGTTTATGCCCATACAATACTACTCTCCACAAAAAGCACTTCATTGGTCTCTTCCGTAGTCCTTTTTTCAGAGGTCCGCAATAGGCCTAGTTGCTCCTTTTTCTATTAAACACTTCCTTTTGCATTGTATTGCGTTAGTGGTGATATTCAAAAGTTTTAAAAACCAGTTCTCTCATGTGTACCTATGTTAAACATATACGGTGTATGTCCATGTTAATTGCAAATATTACCTAGAAATAATTCAACAACCGGTAGAATATCACCACTGAAATTCTATTTATTTACATTCAATGGTATTCATACATCGCTTCACAGCTAGAATATGAAACATGTCAAAAAATCTTAATAGTACTACAAAGTCTTAATTATAGCCAGAGTCTAGTTGAAATACAAACGGAAGAGTTTTACAATATACTAGTAGAACACAAGGAGTTAGTGTTGATACTTAATAGAAGACAGAAATATTCATGTAGCGTTGTTGAATGTCATAAATTCACATATAGAATAAAAGACGTGAGAAATTAGGTACTTCTTTAATGTAGCCCTAAATAATCGTATGTTTTGAGTTTGATTTTTTATTTCCATAGGGAGGCTATTAAAAATATTTACTGTCATTTAACGCAGTCTTTTTGATAGCACAATAGACTTGTCGACAGAGTACGAAAGTTACTTTTTGTGAGTATTTATGCTATGAACTGTTGCATTAGTTACAATGTTTTTTTTTTGTTTGCATACGAGGAAGTTAAGTAATGAAAAAAATATACTGACAAGCCATGGACATTATTTGTATTTTTTTTTAAATGGTCCTACACAGTTCCCTAAATAATTTATGTCTAAATTATATTTATTCGTTCATTATGTTTATTTTCCGGATAAACTCTTTTTAAATATCTATATAGTTAAGGGTATATGTACTGTACGTGAATATTAAAAAAAAAAGATGTTCTATTTTTTGTATTAAGAATTACGCAACGATTTCTGAATCCAGTGATATATAATTCTAACACAATACAGCTCAGTTAAGACATTCACTTTTTAATATAAATTATATTTCCCAAAAGTTGCAATTTTTCCACATAATTATTTCATAACTTCACAACCATTAGAGATAGAAAACTGAAATTTTGCACACTGATTTCACATCCATTTATGCAAAAAGCAGACTACAATAATGTCCATACTTATGAAAATAAAAAAAAAATAAGTTACAAAACATGATGTAAATTTTAATTTATTTTATATAGGACAAATAAAAAAATAAATGTATTAAAATTAACAGCTCTACATGTCTGATAGTAGTCCACTTTTTAGAAATAAGTGTTTATTACATGCAGTAAAAAATTACAGATGTTAGAGAAAATCTAACAATGTTATGGTTACCAAATGATATAGCAGCATAATTTTTTTTCATCTCTGATAAAACTTGCTTTTAAAAATTATTATTAGTAATTATTTTATAGTTTTATCAGCTATTTAAGTTGTAATAAGTCTTGTTCTGATACATTGAAATTTTTGTCCGCTTGTGAATTAATTTACTTGTAAAATTTTAGAAATTTAGAGCCTGCTTTTTCTGATATCATTTGTGGTCGTTCCCGTTATACGCTTACAGTCTTACCAATAAAAACTCTATATACAGACGTTTAACTGTCTTAGACAATGAGTAGCTCGTTTACATGTCGTGTGTAAATTCCTTACTAATAATCACTACATACGTTGTGTATAACAGTATAATTTCGTCATAGTTTCGTCATTGGTTCATTATGAAAGGTAATAGAATATCTGAGGTTCTCTATTGCATCCGGTAGAGCGCTCTAGTGTGGTGTGTTAAGTATCGATAGTACAACTGGCTGTAATCGATTACCACAAATATTTTGGTCGAAGAGTACAAGCTACAGCAATATTATTCTAATTATTCTTTGGTTTGTTCTTCTGTGGTTACAAGGCAACCATCATCATAAAATGATAGTTGATGCGAACAGCTGTTAGAGGGGTGGCCAGGTTTTCTCTATATACAACGCTTAAGCAAAGTTTCGTGTATAAAACTACTGCAAAGCAATTTCCATTGTATAGTTACAGCCTGTTTATATATCCACCGCTTATGCATGATTTAATAGTAACGTTTTCTGTCTCCACTCTGCATACGTCTCCTATAAAAAAATATACAGGGTTTATTAGTAAGACTGTTAAACTATAGCAGTGACGCTGAATAACGTTTGTAGTCCCAGATTAATATTATTATTCCTTTCCCCTGCGTACAAAAATTTTTGATTAAAATCTTGAATTAATTTTATGGAATATAGGCTACACTTAATTAATTATTAAGCAAATAATTTCTCATCAGTCCTATAAACAATTTAGCATAGGAAGAAAAAACAGTAACATCGATATATCAACTAAAGCCATGACTGAAAAATCAATTCCCACGTTCAGATGAAGGCTAGAGATATCTAGCAACAAACTGACTAATTACCAGGAGATTTTCTCCGCTTATAGACCTACATATTTCATCACTGGACAGAACGTATTGCCGGGTTCGTATTCTCTGAGGTCTTCGAGACGAGGACGCAGCCAGGAGATGGAAAAAAATAAGAAGAAACAGAAGGTGGAGGAAGCGTAACAGAAAAACCTCTTGGGTAAGCAATTTGTCTAGAAGTTACTGGGGAGAGGGAAGAGGCGGGCCTCAGCCCTGAGAAATAAAGAAACAAACATTTTTCCTTTATTTTGGTGACGAATTTGTTTCAGATGGCTAAGAAACAGTACTAGTGGTCCGCAAACCGTCGAAGACGCGAAGAGTTAATTTTATGTCAATATGCAAGGAAAATGTTTGGATTAGACCATTTGAAATTATATTAACTTTTATCAGTTTTGTCGTAAAACTTCTTTCTTCCTACCGATAATAATATGTTCTGTTTGAAAACTTATAACTGGATTATTAATTTGCTTAGTATAAATGGAATAACTTTTTTTTATTAAAAATGATTTCCTATTATTTGTGGCGAAAACAAAAATGGAGAACGACGTCGAGAATGTAACTCTAGTTCGCGGAATAGTAAATCGATGCTCATCTCTGAGCGTCATAATTATCTATGTTGGTTGAAATATTGCTTTCTACGTTGATATTCCACAGTTCTGACTAGAGGTGAACAAAACTGACTGCCGCTCTCGCTCGCTGTGTTCGTTGCATTTGTCTTTCGAGTCTCGTCTCGTCATTCTCGTGCGCTTCGAGTCTCGCTCATCATTCTCGAAATAGCATTTAGTCGACTTGGAAAAATTTCGTAACTTTGAATAACATACATCATTCAAATAAATAAGATTATAAATGTTTAAATGAAACAAAAAGACAAAACATAACAGTATCTTAGTTATCAAAATGTTCTCTGCTTCTATTATATACTACCTATGGTTATATAAATAGAAAAAAAAAACAATTCTCAAATAAATTTGCATTTGTAAGAAACATAAAACATAACGTTAATATCATTTTACTTGAGATTGCACACTTGATCTCAAACATATAAAAATAAAATTCCTAGCCTTTTAATAAGGGCCTAGTAATTAAATAAAGACTGGGGAACGGATTATTATACACTGAAAGGTAGAGATGTTGTTTCAAGTAGGCTACTTGGTTGTTTATACATATATAACAGTTGCCAATGTAGATAAAAGTTCAGTCAGGTATAAACAACTGTGGCGATTCAAGACTACTTAACGTTCGGGACTTCGGGAGTGATCAATCTCGACGTCTAGAAACAATCAAAAGTAATTTTTACGTCAACGACGTCACGTATAGAACATTGTCGAGGTGTTTTCGGCTTTGGGGGCGCTGTTAGTCTTGCTTTCTCGATCTTTGTTCATCTCTAGTTCTGACCCATTAATTCAAGTTGGAATTTCCAGTGTTGTATAAAAATATATCGTTGCGCTATCCTTCTAATTCCTTTTTTTAGGTTTCAATATTTGTATGATATTAATACAGTACAATGTTTTTAGTTGCAGACTATTAAGTTAATAATTTAAGCAAATAAAGAAGCTAACGTAATCTACTGCATTAGATACAATTTGATATTCGTTGAAGCAAACTCCTTTGAAATAAATTATTTATATTAGATTACTATAGTGAGATTTTTAAATTACTCTTCACTAAAAGGCTTAAGTACATAATTTGAGGATTTGTTAAAGTTGTGAGTAAATTTATCTAAGGAAAATAAAAAGTTCGAGTGGTATTAGGGCTACTCTGCAAATATAATAACAATATTATTATAGGAAGGGAATAAGGCAGAACTCAAAAATTCATTTTTTCTTTCATTTAAATATTGTACATCATTAAAAAAATTGACAGACGTAAAGACTTATTGCCATGCATTCCTTCACGTACAACTATGTGTGAGTACTGCGAGAAATGAAACAAGAGGACGGCAAGGAGTAGATAAGGAGAACAAGGGGAAAACAAGGAGAAACAGGGAAATAGAAGGATAAATAAGGAAACACAAGGAGAACAATGGGACTACAACGTGAACGAGAATACAAGGATAACATGGGAATGTAAGAAGAACAAGGGGAATATATGGAAACAAGGGAAATATAAGGAGAACAAGGGAACTCAAAAGTGCGAAGAAAATGCGAGTACAAGAGCCATAAATGAGGGTAATAAAAAAGAACAAGAAAATACAAGGATATTGAGGGCCAGACAATGTGAAGAAGGGGAAGACAAGGAAAAGAAGGGCAACACAAACAGAACAAAGCGAGTATAAAGAGAAAAATACGAAGACAAGACAACAAGATGAATACAATGAGAAAAAGGTAAAGACAAGGAGAAAACGGTGAAGACAAAAGAAAAAGATGAAGAAAGATGAAAAGGGTGAAAATAAGCAGAAGGGCGTGAAGAAAGGGAGGAGAAGGTGAAGACAAAGAGAACAAGGGGAAAGAAAGTAGAACAATGGAAAGAAGAGGAAAAGAAGAGGAACACAGAGGGAATATGGGGAACACAAAGAGTAAAAGAGTGTCATCTCTTTCCCAGGCAAGAAAGCTTATGAAGGAAAATACCCAATCAATTACAATAAATTGAGAACGTGTAGGCTTACAAGCTAAAATCCTCCACTCCTGATAACTTCATGACAATTTACGAATAGATTGGTAGCATATTTGTTGAATTTGGAAAACATTAAAATCGAAATAAATCGAATTTGTTCGATAATCAATTGACTTCTTTAAGAAAATTTTAATTATCCGCTTTTCGAGCAATATCAGTTAAAAAAAATTTAAATTATGTTGTTCGTCTCCATCCAATTAATCTATACCATAATGCATGACAGATTGTATCAGACCTACAGAAGCTAATCGTAGAATATTTGAAGGATTCAGACCCATAGTGGGCCAAGCGCCATTTACTAAAACCGTAGAAAAAGAGGTTTAAATTAAGTTATTACCATAATTCAATGGAAACATATAGCAAGTAATATAGAGTATTCACATTAAGTTAAATGATATCTCAATCTTCATTAAACTATGGTAGCGCGCCATATAGGAATAGACAAAAAAAATACATGCAATTTTTTTACAGCAATAGGCAGTATTTATAATTTATTGATTATCAAGCATTTAATTCAGGAGGAAAGCTGAAGAACCGAGACAGGAAACTCAGAGAGTTCTTCTCTCTAAAATAATTGGACTTTTCTGTGTTTTATTTTCTGAATCTTCCCATGGGACCCAGTCCATTGTTCTAACATTGTGAACGAATTGATCTTAGGCGGGGGCCGTGGGAATCGGGCCTGCAGGGCGGACACGAACGTAGCTGCCATCCCGGTTACGTAACCCGTAGACAGCAGACAGACGACCACGATGTCCTTCTGACTAATTCATGTCCGTCCCAGTTCTATTCTTGGAAGTGGTTAGACGGTTAAAGGGATAACACAGTAAACCACTTCCAGACTCCCAACAAACTTAATGTTTTCACTTTCACGTTACTGGAATGACAGAAAATGCAGAGGTAGCAAATATTGTTTTATAATAATATCATAATATACAGTAATAATTTATAAAGATGCTTTACAAAAATTTCAAATAATATAATTATTTGTAATTAGCTCACTCTCAGAAAAGCCGAAGCTTGAAAAAGTAAAACCACAGTCTAGTATATACAGTCACTAAGCTTGAGTTTTGAGGTTACTAAAAATAATATACTGTGCAGGTACTATTTCGCATTGTCTGTAATGAGGCGATAGTAGCGATCCTAGTGGTTAGCAACTATCTATGGATGCATATTTACCACGTATTGAGTTTCATGACACTATATACTAGACCGTGATAAAACTATGAATATATACCTACATTATGATCATATGAAAATATAAAAAAACGCGAATTATAAAATGAAATAAAATTAATTATAATATAAACATGAAAGCAATATTCTAAGAAGTTCATTATTATGTTACGAAAACATTCGCAAAATACATTTCCTTTTGTTTTTAAAATTCATTGTTGTTGTTTAGTCAACTGCCCGAAGACAGATCTGAACCTCATAAGTGATACCAATAAGGCATCGTTAATGAGGCAACTATGCCAAGAGATAATGGGATAGGGTGGCCAGTTTCTTTCCCCCTTCATTGCATACACTAGTCAGACTTCAGATACATACAAGCAATTGTTCTTCCTCTGACACATATCGTCAAGTGAGATGTAGCCTACTACCTGATAATAGATGTACATGTCAGCCAGAACCTCAAACAGAGGTGAAATATGCATTAATCTTCATTTTTCTATATCCACTTTTAACACTTATATTCATTCATTCATTCATTCATTTATTCATTCATTCAGAGTGTTCTGCCCAAGGACAGGTCTTTCACTGCAAACGCAGCTTTCTCCAGTCATTCCTATTTTCTGCCTTCCTGTTTGTCTCCTCATATGATTCATATATCTCAATGTCGTCTATCATCTGATATCTTCTGCCCAGAACTCTTCTCCCTTTCACCATTCCTTCCAGTGCAACCTTCAGAAGACAGTTTCTTCTCAACCAGTACACAGCCAATTTCTTTTCCTCTTTCTGATCAGCTTCAGCATCATTCTTTCTTCACTCACTCTTTCCCTTATCACTAATGAAATTTTCAATTTCTTTACCGTGTTAATATTTAGGATTTACCTTGCTTGACTAGTTTCGAAGTCTTGTGCTTCATTGCCCAAAGCCTAGTGGAGATTCTGCGCTATCTTCTGGTTCCCTGTTGTGGGGGGGGGGTGTTGATCATTGTGTCGAAAAGGGTATGTGTTTTGAAATTGAGTTGAGTGTTCTGAATGTAATGCGGGTGTGTTTTAATATGTTTCTAAATTTCGTATTGTTCTAAGGTGTCACGTTTCTGGTTTTTTGGTTGGATGTGTAGCATTTTCATGTCTTTGTCTATGTTACTGTAGCTATGGTTGGAGTTTGTGATGTGTTCTGCGTAGGTTGAATTGTTGTATAGTTTGGTTATGGCTGTGATGTGTTCTTTGTAACGTGTTTGAAATGATCTTCCAGTCTGTCCAATATAGAAGACGTTGCAACTGTTGTATGATAGTTTGTAAATTCCTGTTAAGTTGACGTGGAGATCAGTAGGAAACTACGTAATTTTACCTCTGTAAATCTATTCGTAGAAATTTATTTTTTCTCGACTCTCGTCTCCGGGGATTAAGTAAAGGTGGTATTGTGCTGAACATGGATGAATAAAAAAATATACGACCAATGTGATAGCAAGTTTCCGCGTATGATATAGCATATTGGATAACAATACGGCGTAGGTGTTTCCCATTGATTTCTGAACTGATGAAAACTATGTGAATTTTGGAGTGAAGGTTGAATCATTGAAAGATAGTGTGGAAGACTTTAGTATCACTTGAAAATATATTTCAAAATCATATCTGTCCACGTTGACACACCTCATTTTAAACGTATGTGACTGCAATTCGAAAGGAGACCCCTAACGCTTGATCTAAGCGTGCAAAACTTTATATATAGGCCAATGTAGCTACAGTACGAGTATTGTATTCTCATTTCTTGTTATCTTAAACCAAATTTTTGTGTCCTGTCGCATTTTTCCCTTTGCTGTTGAACTAATTCCAAATTCTCTAAAGTCATTACGTTTAACTTCAAAGGTCTGTAAGGTTTATGAATCATTAACAAAGATAAGAGCAAATAACGATAATTTGTGTCCACGTAGAAAGACTTGATTATATTTTAAAGAAGTTTCTACAATTCTGTAAGACCTGGAGAAACAATTAACAGAACCAGAAACTTTAATGAGGCGAAAAAAGAAATTGACTATTAAATGTTATGTAACTCCATGACCTATTTCAATGATGTAGGAATGCAAGATGGATAAAGGCGTATAACACGAACTTCGCTATTTCTTGACGAGAAGTGTTTTAGTACATTATACGATAGTCTCTGCAAGTGGATACTTAGATCTGATACCGATGTGTATCGGATAAAGGGATTATGTAGCAATTTACTTAAGTATCTAGATTTTCTTTAAACATCATATTATTTTCATTGTATTCAATTATATAAAACTATCTAGGAGTAACATTTTTCTTTTCTTTTTACATAAACTTTTCATTAAATTGTTATAATTGAGCCAAAGAATACAGAAAGTAGGCATGAGAATTGTGATTTTTGTAGCGACGTTTATTTTTTTAAACATTTAAAGCGAAAAAAGTAAAAAAAAACCTACCAATTAATTACCTCTTTAACATTGATTTTTTTAAACATTTAAGATGAAAAACTAATAAAAAATTTACCACTTAAATACCTCTTTAACTATGAAATATTAAAAAAAAAGTTTTGTACACACATTCTCCTATTGCATCTACCTCTATTGGTAAATTTGTTTTATTTACCTTAAATAGTTTTAATACAAAGAATTAATACAGTATCTGCAAGGACAATGTGAAAAATAAAATAATATTACGTAGGCCTCCCGGTACTAATTTAATTTCTCCTTTCTCTGCATCTCTTCTTGATGGAGCCAATTTGTAGCTCCGAAACGTTGATTTTTTCAATTTATAACATAATTAGAAGCTCAGTACTACCCCAAATTATACGCAATGTTTCGTAACATGTGGGACAGACTTAATCGATGATCAGAATACACAAGAACAATGAAAAAATATTCATGTAAATATTTATCCCATTTAATCTTGATATCTGATTATACCGCCTCACGTCTGTACGTGAGTAACTTGGAGCTGCTTATCGTTACAGTAAACAGTCACCTTCAGTCTGAGTGTAAGTCTACAGTTGTGGTGACGTAGACTGCAGTATTCTTTAAAATATACCAAGTCTATGTCGGTTAAGCTGACAGCCGTTTTGGATACGCTGATAAGTACGAGTATTTTAATATTGAGTATTGTTTGTGAACAAACAATTACATTCAAGTATCCTACAAATAAAGGTCAAATGGATTTAAGTCTGGAGAACGCGCAGGCCAGTCACAGCATACCCAGTAAACATGTTGGCAGGTAGCGTGTATGTGTACTTCAATTGACTTTGGCTCGGCCACAAGAACGCATGGAACAAATGTGTATCTATATGAACTTTTTTTTTCTATATTTTTGTCTCTTGCCCACCGATGAAGTGGGTTCCATTTGTTATGAACAGAGAGAGCATTTGGTGTACGTAAACCGTTGAGTTAACTGCTACACGCACTATATCGTAATGTATTAGGGAGCAAGGGAGGGGGGGAATGTCATCATGTCGCTACAATAACGACGACTGAAGTACAGTTCCTGCAGCAAATTATCTTTACTATTCAGTAATTTCACTTTATAATATTAAATAACCAATTTTGTTTATATTTTACATTTAATTACAACATACACAGTTCTGTGTTACATGATATTAATGTAGCTATAGGCCTATAAGAACACTCTATTGTATATAAATACAACAACATAGAAAACATAGTATTTTACTTTGTACTACTTTGCTCTTCTTCATGACTGCATTTGTTACAGTGCAGCAGAAAAGCTCTGTTTGAAAAATCAGTGCAATTATTGTGGTCTGACGACTTAAAAGCAGAAAAGCTTAATGAACTATATTGTCGTACAATATACTTCATTAAGCTTTTCTGCTTTCAAGTCGTCAGACTACAATAATCGCATCGATTTTTCAAACAGAGCTTTTCTGCTTTCATTTCGTCAGACCACAATAATCGCATTGATTTTTCAAACAGAGCTGCAATGGTAACATAATTTACTTTCTCTAGCTCTTCGGATGTCAATAGAGATATTTTGCCCACACCTTCAGTTTGAAGTGCCCAAACAAAAACATTAGCAACTGATCTGTTAGCAATATTTGTCGTTTCGTCTATAGATACCCACAATTTTCCATCTTTTAAGGTTTCTCTAATTTCACGTAAGACATCTTCATGACATTTTGCTAAATAACCCCTACGCAGAGTAGATTGTCGGGATTGTGTTCTATCTGTATATTTTTGCAAAAATGATCCGACACATGGGTGTTTCAGTTTTTTAAATGGAATATTTGTCCTAACGAACATGTGGCCCAAGTCTTGGTAAAAATCACATTCCATATTTGACTTTCTTCAAATTCAACAACTTAAAACATTCCTTGTGTGTTTTAGAGTTAGCCTATAGTGTTTTTGTACATGGTATCTCTTGTTCCCCAGTAGATCGACTTTACATATCATGCATGTAAGTTTTTCACCATCCGTGGAAAAGTGCTGCGATCCGAACTCCTCAACAAATCGCTGCAATAAGTATATGCCGAGGCTTTCTCCCCCCCCCCCGCATATCGTAAACTATGTTGTAATGTAAATGCAAATAAATGCTTTGAACTTAAGGTAAACACAACTAGAACTAATTAGAAGAACTGCGATAGGAAAAAAGTAAATACAGGAAATAGTGTAGAAGGACCAATAAAGAAGAATATGAAGAAGAGAGGAAATTCAAATACGCCAGGAAATGCACAGGTATTGAAAACTATCAAAGACAGCATATATAACATCAGAGAGCTCTGTGCGTACAATGACTGTACCTTGTAGGTAAAATCCCTTCCCCCTCCTCGTGACGTAGTCAAAGCTCTCGGTATAGTAAACTTGTGTCCACTGATAACGTACCCCATCTGCTCTCTTTGGTTATGGAACACCCCGTATGAGGTTAATCGCCGGTGGAAGTCCTGCGTATATATGGTGGTGGGTCTATATGAAGTTCAAGGACTTATTTTTGATGTTCGACTGTTTTTTTTTGTTACCTTATTTTCTGAGTTTCTTTATTAATTTCATACAATATTCCAATATTTGTATGTGCGGCCTTGCCCTCAATACAAACCCATTGTTTTATTTCCAAAGTAATTTATTATCAGGTTTTCTGTTATGATTTGTTTTGGTCGTAGTCACGCAATGTGTTCATGCGCTCTTTCTTTTTCTCGACCTTTCTTTCTTCCTCAAGGAGGTAATAAAATGTTTCCAATAAATCAATGAGGAAGTAACGAGCTGCTGCAGGTCGCTACTCCAGAATTCCGAGCACTGGTCAGTACTCAAGACGGGCAACGTTTTATACACTACACTATTCCATTTTGTAGTCTTTCATCATCACCATCATGATAGCAATACTTATAATTCTATTCCTTTTCATAATTTGGTAACATAACTCTCCACCCTCTTTCTTCATCATCGCAGTCTTCGTCATTTTTTCACTTTTCGTTGTTAATCTGGGTGTGATAATTATATTAAAACAATCTTCAGTTTTCTTCCTGGATAATATTTTTGGTAATTGATTGAAAATAAGAGCGAGTATAATTTGATGACATTAGGTGGTATTTAAAGGCATAAAGTTGTAACCAACAATGTATACTAATGGGATAAGTTTCGTCAGCCTTTACTTCATAACCTATACAAATTTCTTTCTCTTTCTCCTCATCATTACCGTGACATCATCATAGTCAATTCTTCTTCTTATACATTATAAACAACATTTTCCTTTTCCACTTTCTTGAGATTCATCTCCTTATTTTATAATTTTACAAAATATGAACAGAATGTATTTTAGCCATTCTCGTCATGATCATCATCATTACCATCAACATCATCGTCTTTATGAATCAATTTAATTTAATCTAATTAATTACAGGCAAAAAAATAATAGTATATTTTAATATTAGTGCGGGAAGGGCTTCATTGCAAAACGTGTATGAAATTTGGAGCGCAAGAGCAAGCGAGTGTTCCAGTCATATTAGTAGGCTTCGTATTCCAGCTATCTCAAGACTGAAGTTAAACACAAATTGAGTATATAGTACGCCGAACACAGGTTATGCAAAGGATAAGGATATAAACAAACTGGTTGTCGCTGCGTGTTAGTGGAGTACAGTCAACTCCCGACATTCTGAAGCTATACTAATAAACACATGCTTGAGGCGTGATGTTCATTTTTGTCGTGATCTTTGCAGTGAATAATAACGTTCATTTGTAAGCTACGGAACTTGAACATGTGGATGTCACTTGAAATGATTTTATATTGCAAGAAATTCTTTCAATAGCACACGACGTTATTGGTGCATGATGTAGTACAAGATATTCCTATCGTCTTATATTTTTTGGTGTTTCATTAGGATATTGCATGTCGCTCATGACTGAAACCCTACTAATTTTCAATATACTTTACTAGAAATTCTCTAAAATGTAGATTATTCAAATTATTAATTGGGATGTTGGTACTGAACAAATGGTAGGCTAGAGAAATCCATGCTAAACGTCGAGATAATATCTTCATAATTTTCAGATTTTGATGATACTGATTCTTTTTGATTACGATCAACACACTTTTTGTTCCTTTTGGTACTGCAGTACCTTTCAGTGAACGGTTTTTGTCACTTTTACGTACATTTTACACAATTTTTATGTAATGTTGTCTATATTGATAGTGAAAATATTAGTTCAAATATCCTCAACTATGCCCTGCAATATTATAAGCTTGAGCGACTTACCTAAGGCATTTTACCTTTGCAATGAACCTTCAATCAGCCACAAAAATTTAATCATTTAAGTAATACGACTAGTGAGAGCAGTGATCGATAAGACTAGTCACTATAATTGCGTCCCGGTTTTGATTTTCTAGAGGAAGAGGGAGAAGATGCGTAACTATTTTGTATACGGACGTACCTGTACCTGCGCTATGACGTCACATATACTTCGAATCGGGCAACTTCATTCCAGTTTATAAGTAGCTGGAATACGGAGCTTACATATGAATTTTGCAAAGGCTTTCCCGCAAGAGTGTTACACACTAATTTTTCTACGAAAATATTATATTTATTTATTTACCAGAGCTTCCTCAAATCAGAGGAATTAATTAATTACAACCGAAAATATTTTGTCCCTGCAATGCTCCCCGGGGTGACGCGTCACCCCAGATGACTACCATTTTCTTCTGTAGTTTAGTCTAATATAATAGCTTGGGCTATTCAACGACAATAAAAGTTTAAATTACCTATATTGGTGGGAGGGAGGAGAGAAAAGTAGTGGGGTGACAACATACTCCAGATGAGAAGTAATGATGTCCAAAATAGGATGAGCAGTCCAGAGTTAAGAACGTTAAAAAGCGTTTTCATCTACGTCATCTCGTTTGTTGCCAAGACACTAGTAGGAATCCATTGTTGATATAAACAGCTATTCAGTTTGAACGATATTTTGTACGCTTAACGTTTCAATAATTAAGTTGCTCTAATTATGGATTTTTGAAGACGAGAAGGAAGACGAAGTGTTTGAATCAGAGTGCTGCAGAACAGCGCTTACAACCGGTTTATATTCGACCGGATGCTAGATTGGACATTCGTTCGATTATCCGGCCTTGAAGCGGCTGCGCCTGGCTAGACAGAACCACAGATGAACACCAAACTCATTTCACCATACAGGAACTCTGATGACATTTTGTAACTACACAAATGGAGTAATTGAAGGAAACTTACTTTTACTAATTAAAAAAAGGGTTAGCTTTAAATTCTTAGAAAATATTTGGGGCTAAGAGAGATGAAGCTGCAGGAGAGTGGAGATAGTTACACAACGCAGAGGCACGCATTGTATTCTTCACCTGACATAATTAGGAACATTAAATCCAGACGTTTGAGATGGGCAGGGCATGTAGCACGTATGTGCGAATCCAGAAATGCATATAGAGTGTTAGTTGAGAGGCCGGAGGGAAAAAGACCTTTGAGAAGACCGAGACTTATATGTGAGGGTAATATTAAAATGGATTTGAGGGAGGTGGAATATGATGATAGAGACTGGATTAATCTTGGACAGGATAGGGACCGATGACGGCTTATGTGAGAGCAGCAATGAACCCGCGGGTTCCTTAAAAGCCATAAGTAAGTAAGTTAGCTTGAAATAGGGTTATAATTGATCGGACACTTTGGTACATTTATCTTCACAACTAATATATAAATCAACTAATGGACACCGGTAACAACAAAGGAAATAAGCGCAGTGCGTAGATTACATCTGACAGGTAAACAAATACAAGAATAAAATAAATTACAATTACATACAAAAGAGAAGAGCAAATATGTACACACTTACTATTGTAACGTTCATACTTTAATCTCAAAGTACATAGGCTATGCTACCTCTGAAATAGTAGTTGTTAATATAGCCTATGCCTTTTAATTTTTCTAAGTGGATGTATTATTATTTCTCTAATAAATCGTTTTTAAGGAAATAACAAGTTATTAACAAAAATAAAATAACTCTCAATTCTAATGATTGTAGTTTCATGACGCATGCTTCAATCAAAGAGAAGAAAGGAGGAAATATCATTTGAAAAGTACACGATAATAATCGCGTTCTTACAACGATTCTTGCAACTCCTGGATGGCTCAATATTATCATCTTCCATGATCCAGAACCTTCCAACCGAGTGAGACTTGGACATTCGTTAAATCGAACATTGGATTACTCCGCGAGACGGAAGAGCTTCGCATACTGTCTATAGCGCCAGGCGTTCAATAGCAATCTGTCTGTTCTATCTTTCGTAACCGGTTATGCAGGACTCTAGTTTAAATGTCTGATATAGAAAAAAATCATTTCTGTCATGACGTCTCCATTTATTTTCATATATCTGTTTATGTAAACAGTTTTCTTATAATACGCTACATTAATTAGATGGAGTTTTTATATTCAATATAATAATTAAATTCATTAGGAATCATGCCCATGAAATGTATTTAATTTCATACAAGTTAGCGGGTCTTATTTAAAAAACACACTATGTGATGAACAAAATTATATGGAAAGTGTGTCCTGAAAAACATTTCGGCAGAAAAAAATCTGTATTTACCTAACTGAACTTCCAACTGATTTATTTATTCAGACAAAATTTAGGCTAGAATGTATTTACACGAATTTGTTTTAAATATCAGTATTAGAAAAATTATCATGAAAATGAAGCAAAAAGGAAGTTCATTTTTCTGTAAAGCATCAGTCATCTATAGAATTACGTCTCGAATTGGAAATTTCGACAAAAGTGTTATGTCTTACACCGATTTTTCTTCCAGTTACTAAGACCATTTGATGTAAGTACGTATCCACCAATGCACTACGACAATGCACTGAACTTCAAATAATCAGAATCATCTTGTAAAATAGCTTGTAAGAGGACCTTAATAGCTTGTAAGAGGATCTTTAATAGCTTGTGAGAGGATCTTAGACTAGAAATGTTTAGTTTAAATATAGTTTTGTTTATAAGTATGAATAAGGGTGTAATTGTTTGTCTTATTTGAACTGTTGTATCAGTGAAGCGTGGTGAGTCAGTGAAGTTATGGTTTTACTGTCTAATGAATAGTTCCGATCAGTGATAATTTATAGTGTCAATGAAATTTATTCTATAATGTCAGTTAAATGTGTTATATAGTGTCAGTGAAATGTGTTCTAAAGTGTCAGTGAAATGTGTCTTAGTTCCATTACAGTGAGTGAGATGAAAGTATAGTGAAAGATTATTATCAGTATCAATGTGAAACTTATGTAGGAACTAAATATATGTAGGTTTTAATGTAAAATTAGGTTATTTTATGTATTATTATTAATTGCAACTATTGTGTATAATTATATTGTGTATATAATTGTATTGTGTATCTAATTGTATTGTGTATTGTAATTTTATTGTGTATTGTTTATATTGTTTGTACCACTACCAACGGGTGCTTGCCCACTTGCAATGTAAATAAATAAATACATACATCTATCATAGCAATGTTATCACTTTGGATTATTGATGTGGCCTTTAAGACAAAAAAAAACTGAATAATGTGTGGTTAACACGCTTAAGAGACAGTGCATGGTTCTTAATGATCAACGGTGAAGACCAGCATATTGATAACATCACAATTAATGGCTGTAAGTCATATAAATACCTTGAATCAATTATGAATAAAGGAAGAAAATACCATAAAGTCACAGAGCACTGTGTACAAATGACAAAAAATAAGCAAGATTTATGAATATCCTTTTGTAGAGTAGCGATATTAGTGTGTCGAGTGAAATACAGGGACATCATTTTATTTTTACTTCCATTTTTATTGTACCTGAGTTTTTGAATGTACTTCACTCCCACCCCTTCTACTAATGAAGTTCAACCGTCCTCCACACAGATCCAAGACCGCATATACTGTCATAGTAGCCTTACGGTCATAGTAAATAGTACGTTCCAAAAGTATGTTCGTGTTTTCCAGTGACGAAAGAGCTTTCAATATTGCATCATGTTCGCACAGGTACTGTCGTCCATTTGCCTACGTCGCATTCCGGTTTTCCTCACCTGCTTCTATTCGCCTGTCTGTAAAAGCTAGTGGCTGGACTGTCTTAGCTCTTTTCTGAGTACATTAATTTCTGTTAGGAATTGGACGTCTGCGTAATATTATACCCATACAACTGTTTAACATAACTTAAATAAAAGGACCTCGTTATGTACTTAACTCTCACGTGATTTCCGCCCTTTCTACGATCCTGCAACATAACCACTTGGACGGACAGTAGATAGCATGTCTGAGTAATTTTATCTTTTCGGATCGAGCAGAAGTGAAGATTTAATTTACAGTAAGTAAGGTAATCGTTTACAGAGTAGGTACAGAATTATTTCAACACGAGTTACTAGTACGAAGGACGTAGCTGGTAATTGGAATTACACACATTAGAACTGAAGCCTGTATCGAAATGAACGGCCACCATATTGAAAAATGTATTTAAATGTCCATATTATGATTATTTGTCAATTTAACTTCATTCTCTATCATGTACGGTATTATGCTGTGGACAGT
Source organism: Periplaneta americana (assembly GCF_040183065.1). Lineage (NCBI taxonomy): Eukaryota > Metazoa > Arthropoda > Insecta > Blattodea > Blattidae > Periplaneta > Periplaneta americana. The sequence continues at coordinate 113,321,142 of NC_091122.1, read as the reverse complement.
TAAATATACACTGCATAATGAATATGTCCGCATGCACAGCTCAGTTCGTGAGCAAAAGCATTCATTGTTAATATTGTACTGTATTTTGATTAAACAAAAACCTAATGAAAATTATCAAACTCAAAAGCGTGATATTTCCTAGTTTACGTAAATGAATGAACTACTTTTCTTCCTTCCTATACCTAGTAAAGTGATTTGTTTGTATATTACGCCAGTATCATCGAATTCCAGTCTTGGAAGGGGGTAGCAACCGTTGATCCAAAGGTATAGCCAGGTTAATATTAGAAATGTTAGTAAAAATAAAATGATGTCCCTGTACTAATATTAACTTATAACTGAGAGTAAATTGACATGTTGCTGTGAATAGTAGGTACAGGATGCAATATTGAAGAAAAAAGTTTGGCGATAGAAATGAAATTCTGGAGAAGAGCCGCAACAAGATCCATGTTAAATTGGAACTGAAATAATTCGACAGTGAATACAGGTTCGACAAGATACCGTCCAGAGAGCATGAAATGTGTCCGAATAGCGTTATGAATTGATAAACTGAGAGGTAAAGGAGGGAAGACTGGCATCGTAAGGTAGGAGAACAAGATTGTCTATTATGGGGACTGAATTTATTTTTATTTTATTAACTTAATTAGCTAGCTATTAGGAAAAGCGAGTATAAATTAAAATTATTAAACAAAAATGTTTCTAGCCACTACCGTAAGAGCCAGGCTCGTGTACGGTGCGGTCTTGGCCAATAATATAACATAAAATTTACAAAGACAATTTACTAAATACAGTAATTAACTTAACTGAAATTGATAAATAACACACACGAGCAAAAAAAAGAAGAAAAATAAAGAAAAAACCTTTAATATAAATTCACAATCTGACAGAAGCCAGTGATATTCAATAAAAATATGAATATAGTCGACAGAAATAAAAAGATAAAAAATACACACATTTGTTAATATTATATATCATGAATACTTTTATATATTTCTTTTTTAAAAGGTTAAATTTTAAAATATTTCAAATGTGGAAAATGGTTTGTAATGTTATTATAAAGTCTTGGGCCGAAACTAGCACCATGTTTAAGTGCTGTACTTGTATGACATTTAGGCTGAGAGATTGGTTGAGAGTACGATATTCATGTCGATTAGATTTATGTTTTATTTGAATACCAGCAACCGGTGAATAACTGGAAAACGCTGTAGAAGGATAAAAATTTCGTTTTATCGCTATCGCTTGACAGTTGCTCAATTATAGGCAATTAAAATAACCATGGCTAGTTTTACACAAAGTTAGTATTTTCGTAATGACGGATTAAATGGCCACTAGTAAAAATTAAGCTCCTCTCATATATTGTTTTTGAGATATGCGTCATCACACAGATATAATATGTAAATTTAAAAAAATTGACGTGAATATGTCTATATACTGTAAGTTCGGTCTTGTATTAGGGCGCCATCCCATAAATTCCAGTGTTGTCGCGCCTGTAATTTATAAACTACACTACACAGTCCAAAGAAGTAAACGGTGATCGACAGGTGAAGGTTCAATATCTACAACATGATCTTCAGTTGGAGCGGATGTTGCCAGCTAACAATTCGCTAGAAAAGAATTTGTGGCACTAATTGGAAGGTCACGCAGCAACCGAGGCAATGTAACTCGAGAATCCTAAGCGATAGCGCGTTCGCAGTGGTGTCAAACGATTCGTAACTATCCAGGCTATAATCAGCAATTGATAAGATAAATTGAAAAAATTCGCGAGTGAATTTGAACGATGATAGGAAATCACAATGTAGAGGTATAATATACAGAGCATATGAGGACAGGCGTAAAAGCAAAGGGTCCCATACATTCAACATCCTAATCCAAGAGACGTATTCAAGCATAAAACTTGCGGCTATGTGTACAATACAGCCCACTCTAATTTTTTTACGTAGTAGGAATGATAAGTAGACAAACACTATGCAATTAAAAGTTACGTATCAACCCTTAAAATATTTCTAAATGTTCCATAATAACGCTGTATAAATTACATCAAATTATTAGCCTAATTAAATTTTTGTGCATTTTCAGTTTTAAATATGAACACATATAAAGAGATTTTTCGTGCGCTGATAGGCATATAATATTGTCTGTTGTTTAGTCAACTGTCCGAAGACAGGTCTGAATCTCGCAAGTGATACCAAGAAGGCACTACTTATGAGGCAACTAGGACAGGACTCAATCTGAGGGAATAGTTCTTGATCGTACAATCCGATTTGAGGGGGATGCCCTGCAGGCACAACGTTGATGAGGAGAAGAAATCCATTTATGAGTACTGCGTCACTTACCTAAGTGAGAAATATAACAGTCCCACTAGTCAGTGAAGTGTTTCTGGTCTTTTGTTTGCTGCACGTGGCACACTTCCTAAATTCACATGTAATATTTGAAAAGCACTCGGTCTCCGATTTTTTTAAATTTAAAAAATTTTGTTAAATATTCTTAAGGATTCAATCCAAATATTATATTACCATTTATATTTTGGCCATTGATGATTCTATTGGGTTCGCATTTCTCTGAATTTTTTACTAAACAATTCCTGTGTTTCTAAATTATTCTGTAGTGCTTTCATTCTGGATCTTTATGGTCACCCTCATTGAGGGCAGATTATTTTGTAAAAAAAATTGTTTTTTTTTGGGGGGGGGGTAGGGTGCATACATTGCCGACTAGCTACATATTACACTAGTCAGACTTCAGATGCATACAAACAATTGTTCTTCCTCTGACACATTAATATAATATGTCCTATTAAAATTACATTTTATTAATAAGAGTTTATACAGTGTACTATAATAACTTTATGTACTTCATCGTCCTCCCAGAAAACTGCGAACGAAATTTAAGATTTTCCTATCTTCAAGAACTCATTCCCCTTCTTTCCTATCAAGTTGAGGTTGACAGGGAAGATGTGACATTGATACACGACCATGGTTTCTAAATTTGTACCTCAGTAGTTATAGTGAAGTAGAAGGGAGAGAGAATGGGGCCAGATCCCCTGGGTCCTAACGGAGGAAGAGCGGAAGAACGAGGTAAAACCTCCTGTTTCCAGAGCAGAACTTGCATATTCTTCCTTAATTCTACCTCCCTTTCTCATCCGGTTCCATCCACATCTTCCATTCTCTTATTTTTTGTGACTGCTATGAATCCTTTTCTTCCGACAGGAAGAAGTTTGCGTACCATTACATAATGTGCTCTGTAGTTTACGAGGCATCAATTTAGAATCGATATACACGTAGCTACACTCATGTCAAAGATATCATAATGAATTTTAATGAAGATCGTATCTTTTGTTGAGTCCATTATTTCTCCTGAAAGAACGCAGCAAATACTGTAGATTTATTCGGAAACAGTTGAATCACGAACTGTAAAGCGGCTGACCTGGATATCGCGTTATTCAATTCTGCACAGCGATAGTCGCTCAACTGTTACAGTTGCTACGGATTCCACATAAGGCATAGATGGGCATTGTGCCTCACTTGAGAATTAGTGCCTCACTGACCTTCATAGAGCTTATCGCTCTGAGTGGCATCATTTTCACAGTCCCCGTTCCTCCCTCACGTAGCTCCTAGGCGTGAGCAGGTTCTATATCAGTTTCATAAGCAATATCAGTGGTGGCATAATGGCATTATCAAAGCAGTGTGTACGCGTTAGAAAACTATTATTTCATGAGAAATGGGAAGAAGAGTTTTTTTGCTGTTTAGAAGGGGAGAACATACGATGTTTGTTATGCTCGAAAATCCTAATAGGCATTAATAAATTTAATATACAACGACATTACTCCTTATGTCATAAAGAACATGCTGAATTAGAAGGTAAGACAAATTAAATGTTATTTTTTCGTACTATTCCGAAGAAAATTTATAATCTTAACATTTGCATAGTATACTAAATACGACATTATACCTTAAACACGCTGCATTAAAAGGTATGAGAAATTAAATGTTATTGTACGTATTATTTCCAAAAGAAATTTATATAAAAAACATCAAATGTGCGTAGAAAACAAAATATGATTTTCTGAAATTATTTTAGGTCGAGAACGTGCAAATCTATTAAGTAACCTCAAGAAACGCCAGAATATTCAAGAAAATAAACGTAGACAACGTGATGGAATATTATTGGCTAGTTATGCAATTTCTCGCCTGTGATTTAAATCAATTCAGCGACGGAGAAACAGTAGAGAGGTTTATGATTAAAGCTGCCGAATTAATTTGCCAAATTGAATAAAAGTTTTCGAGTCTCTCACGTTAACCAAGCGCTTTCCTAATAATTCGCCACTGACCGCCTTAGCGATTACGATAAGGTGACGCAGGTCACAGCAGTTTATATTTCCCATCCTACTCTGCAGTCTCCTCTCCTAGTAAACAAACTATTTCAAATCGAGTGCCTCACGTAACCGAAAATTGTGTCCATGTATGGCATAAGGATTCTACAAGGCCAAATGAGTAAGAAGAGAACCTAGCAGTTTCCTTGAGTGGATGTCAAGATAAATGTATAAAATCGAGATATCAATGGTGATAGATAAAGATATTAGCTTAGTAGTAATACGTTTAACTCCAAAGAATCTTGTTAGGCAAAAATATAAGGATAGAAAAAAGTGGAACGGAAGAGCTCGATTTTATTGGTGATTATTAGTAAGCATATGAGGTGCTACAGTGCAGTGGTCGGCAGGTTGTGCATTTGTGACGTCAGAGCAAGGTCAGACTAGATGAGCACCTGAAGAGGAGCACAGTAACCGCGCAGCGGCAAGCTATTGCAGTTGTATAATAAGTGGTTCAGGGGAATTGATTAAGTTATAATTTTATTTATACGTTGTATTGTATCTATACAGGATGACCTGTACGTAATGTCATTAATTTATTCTTTGAAATATTTCAAACAAACAAGTTAAATACAGTTATACTAGTTTTTACTTCCTTATCTAGATAAAAATTATTGTATAGGAATTTTGTGAGAGCCATTGGTTTAATTCCCAATATGCTCAGTCAATTTAAAAGAGTGGTGTATTATAATTAATTAAATAATTTTAGTTTTGTCCTTTAAATATGCATAAATTTGATCCGAACAAATGTAACATTGTAAATTTCCTTTTCCTGAATGAAAAGTTATATTTCTTCGAATCAAATTTATTCACATTTAAAGGACAAAACTACAGTAAAATTATTTCAATCATTTATTATCATAATACACTGCTCTCTTAAACAGACTGAGCATATTGGGAATTAAGTAAATGGCTTTCCCAAAGTACGCTAAGGAATCTTACATATAAAAACCATTTTTGTCTCGAAAAGGAAACAAAAACGAGCAAAATTGTATAAAATAATCATATGCACGAATTTAGATGTAGGCCTATAGGTCGTCACTGTAGAGTTCAGTATTGATGCTTATCAGCTATTCTTCGCCCTCAGAGCTCTGGATGCCGATGTTCTTAAAAAGAGAACGATTGCTCTGAGCGATGATGTCACAGATCACTGATTCTGATAGAAGTTTCGGAGCCTCATTTATATATGCGAACGCTTCTGCATCTGGCTGTATTATGAATTTCATGTTATTATAAGCAGATTAAATTGATTATAAACCAAAATATTTTGTTACATTGATTTATCACGGTTGTAAAGTTTAGTTTTCGTACAAATGTACTGTAATTATGCTGTTCCCATAATATCTCAGAAGAATGGATCGCGCTCTGTCAGTGCATAGGCGCCGTACCGCCACTGTTCAGTTGAACCTTCTCTCCACGCTGTGCTCAGTACGCAGAGTTTGCCGAGCAAAGAGCGTTGAGGCTCCGTGGTATGACGTCACTGAGCACGGAAAATGCCTGCCACTGCTACAGTGAAAAGGGCGAAGCTCTGAGCCCATTCGTTCTCCTTCTGTAGAAAAAAGCCTGTTTTGGAAAGTCAAAATGACTATTTTTTTTTAATTTGCAGGCCTCTACTGTCCATATGAGTGGAGGCAGAGTTCTAGGAGCTCTATTCGCTATACACATCAACTTTATTCTCACTATACATAAGGCGGGGTTATGGTGGTGAAAATCTTCGCGGAATAGAAGTTCGTATTAAATTTTGTTTTCCCGAAAATCAGCTTGTGCTCGGGATTCCCATTTTGATGCTACCGTGCCCGACGTGGTACAGGCGGGAATACAACCCGCATCTCGTTCCTCGATATCGCCATTATTTCCGCAGGTCAGAAACTCAAAGTAACATACTCGCGAATCCTGTGAGTTATTGTAACGAAGAAACCATATTAATTGACAAATATTATTATGATGTACCTAAGTAAGAACTTAATGGATAAAGCGTCAGCACATATAGCTGAAAACCCGGGTTCGAGTCCCGTGCCGGAAAGAATTTTTCTCTGTTCTATCAACCCTTCATCATAATTGAGAAATATTCTTCACAGCACTTCGTCGTTTCCATATGCAATATGAAATGTAGGGTACTTGTAGCTCAAATGATATATTCTAGTCACCTGTCGTACATTAAAAATGAAATCATCGTTCTTCAAAATTTTTGTTTGTGTAAAAGTTCTACGTATTCTTCTTGATCTTTTCTTTCTGCAATACGATCCATTTCATATGCTCTCCACTACTTCCTTCAAACACTTCATGTTTTCCTCTTTATCATGTGTTTACTATTCTTCGTATTCTTAATTGCACCAACATTCTTGCACTTCTTTTCTCTCCTTCAATCTTCTTTTACATTATCATTTTCCTTTTCACTATCATTTCATTAGCCTTTTTCATCAATCTTTCCTTCGTATAGAAACTTTCTATAATTTTTCCTAATAATTTTCGTCGCATTTTCTATTTTTAACTATACCTTTACGTTCGCGATGTTTTCCTAATCTTTATTCAACCTCTTCATCACCTATTTTCTATCTCTTATATTTTGCTGTAATCCTAGCATTATAAACAAGTAGTCGTTATGATGATCAAAATCTTGCATAATGGGCTATTTATGATACGAATTTTATAAAAGTTACGTAGCAACGCAGAAATTATAAAGAATACCAGAACTTCAATCAAAAATAAAATAGTGGTTACAATTCTGTGGCACCGTGCATGAAACCCTTAATACTCACTTAACCCCTACTGAGCAAATCAAGATTTGGGATGTCAGTATGAAAACAAAATATGAAAGGTTTAGCACGATATTAATGTTATGTCATCTGTTTTAAATTTGAGGGTTATGGATTAGATACACGACGCCACAGATCTATAAGAGTCGTAAATGAAGGTTCTCATTATCATCGACTTTTATAATTGGCAATGTCACCGTCACCATCGACATTATCACCACTATCATCATTATTTTCATTTCTCTCTTCTTTTATTGTCAACTCTAGTGTTATAAATGGTTACTTCTTTCATTAAATTAGGTACACATTAATGCTAGTATCTTAGGCATATTTATTTAATCTGGCGGAGTTAAGGTCTCAACATAGGGTCAAAACCTGATAGTTTTCCCAGAAAAAAAAATTTATTCTCTTATTTTAATTGCGTTATACTGCTTATATCCTTAGTAAAATTACGAAAACAATTACATCAGTAGGTATATCTAGCAAAGAGTTAATATTAGTTTAAATAATTATTTGTGTTCTATTACGTTTTCGTGAAATTAAATAATAATGCATGCTTAAATTTGTTAATATTCTGGCGTGAGAGACGTGGCAATGTTCAGCAGAATTTACTCTGCACAGATGTACAGCTCAGCTGAGTTCAAGCTCCCTGTCCATAGGTCTACTGCCGAGCGGATGACGGTTCAGTAGGCTACAGGCATTCGATAAACAACTTACAATGTCATTCTCAATGTAGAAATATCATATTATGTTATTAATTTATGACGAAAGTCGTTGTAATTCAAATGAGGCAAGAAGATGTACCGTCAACGTTTTCCGCAAAGGTTACCTAATCGGCGAACTTTTGTAGCAGTTTCTCAACGATTTTTAGAAACTTACCCCGTTTCGAAAATCACAGAACCAGAAATATCTTAAAAATGGTACTGCTTTAAGGAAGCGGGAGGTATTAAAATGTTGCATTAGAAAAACGTTCGTGCGATTTTGTGCAGTAAACCTTTACTGTACATCTTAGTAGGAAGATAAGATCACAACGAGCACAAAACTTACTAATACAGTACATTATCTACCTAATATAAGTATTAGGGCCATATTCATATACATTCTTAGCGGGCTTCCGGTGGATCATCAGCGAACTAACGTTTTTCGTATTCATAAACCATTGTCAGCAATATGATATGATACGAATCCTGTACAAATAATCAGTCGGTAGCCGGCGCTAGTTTAGCACGCTCGTAGCGCGGGCTAGAGAAATGTCTATGCATAGCATCCTTAGTGATTAAGAAAAATGATTAAATATGCAGAAGTAAGTAGCTGACTATGGAAATATAAAGAGGAACAAAACAATAACAATTTCGAAATATTTGAAATAAGTTAGAATATTCAGTTTATTGCATTGCACTCCAGCAGTAACAAAATGCTTAATGAGTTTGTTTTTGAACATTGTTAAATTCCGACAGTCTCTGATGTCACTGAGTAGAATATAGGAGACGAAGCAAACACTGTTTTACACTTTCTACACTTTCTATACAGATGATAGTCATGACTTTATTGTATGCGAAGGGCAAACATGAAGTATTGTCATGCTACAAATATTAATTATTTCCCGATTTCGTTACAAATAAACGCGCTCAGTTTCCCTGATTCTGAAAATTGCCTCTTTGCTGACTTATTACCCACTGTGCTCCGACATGAATTTTGACAGACTAAGGGAAGAGAATATGACATTTCCGAGAAGCTGATGGGGTTGTGCAAATTAATAGTCTACAACTCTAAGTCTCAGGGGAACTGAAAAATTCAAGGCAGTTTCAGCTATCGAATTTTATTTAAAATTCCGGAACGCGCTGTATAGGCTTTCCCTTTGGCTGGTGAACCGCACAACCCGATGGGACAGGCTGTTCTGTTGATAACGCCCCCGAGCAAACCCATATCCCGGTTACAGCAAAGCAAACCACCCCAGGCGATGCGCTTTTGTTTCGAATAAACAAGCTACTTTATTAATTTGAAAATAGTTCTCCACTTGATCACTAGGCTCAACGAGCCATGCGATACACTCCGCCAATCAAATTACAGTGGAAAAAAACTGTGACGGTATACGTAGCGATTCATATTACTAATCCATTTTTTTTTTCCAGTAGATAGTGTGAATGCGGCAACGCGTACCAGTGAGGTTGCTATGAAACGCGTCCGAGGCATACAGAACAGCTGAACGCTCACAGCACAACAGAACTCTTGCTTTCTGTTTTTCTTCACAAATATCACACATAGTGCGTTACAAACGGACTAATATATTTTGACGTATAACGTCTACATCCGACTTACAGTGAACGTAAAAAGTACTCGCATGACGATGTTTTTACTACAAATTGGGACCTAAATGAAGTACTATTAACTCTTGGTATGAAATAAACTGTTCAAATATAATAATAATGCATCACATAGCAAATACACACAATAAATTTTCATAATTTTGCGTGTAGGTTCTGTCATACTTCAATAAATTGAATGCCTAACAAAATTACAGCATGAAAGGTATTCGTACACTCAACTCTGTTGACGAATAAAAGCACTCATGCGAAACGCAGTAGGCACATGGTACTAAGAAATCGCTCCTAATGCATGTTCCAAGTCAGTTTGATTCAAGAATCACAAGTAGTATATAGCTATTACGTCAAATGGGACTAAGAGGGAAAGAAACTTCTAAGAAAGAAAGGGCTACTATCATTTGTCTGCATAATCAATGTAAAACACTGAGTGAAATATCAACGATTGTAAATAGAGGTAAGTTAACCATCAAGGGAATCATAGACAGATACGGCGAAAAAAATTCGAACGAAAATTTAAGAAGTGGCCGCAGAGAAAAATAAACGAATAGAGTGGCAGAGCAATCATACGAAAAATTATAAAGAATCCGCATATTAGTGTGGCAGAGCTTCAATGTGATCTCGGTATAAGTGCATGTAACAGTACAATCCGAAATTGCCTAAGGAGCAGCGAATGCCATGGTAGAATCGATCATTAGGAAATACTACATCAGTAAAGTTAATAAGAGTAAAAGATTAGACTTTGCCGAAACAAATCTTAACCGGCCCCAAGAATTTAGAACAGAATGCTTTTCACTGATGAAAGTAAGTTCAATATATTTCAATCTGATGGGAGAAGTTTCGTGTGGAGAAAAAAAAATGCTGCACTGGAAAAGAAAAATCTTCGTCCCACAGTGAAACAAGGTGGAGTTTGAGTACTAGTATGGGGGTGCGTGACTTCAGCAGGAGTGGGATTGTTGGCTTTTATACAGGGCAATATGGATCACCAACGTTACATTGATATCAGTGCCTAGTGCCCAAAAATTGGGCATCAGGAACAATTTCATATTCATGCAAAACAACGACCCCAAACATACGACCCACAATACTCGACAGCGGATTCTCTATAGCATCCCTTCATACCTTCAGGCACCTCCCCAGTCACCAGACATCAACCCAATCGAGACCTTTAGGATTATTTAGAAATATGACTTAGAACTAGGCATATTACAGCAAATAGTCTCTAAAGACTGCAATCATAGAAGAGTGGAACATTCCAGCAAATATTACTTCAAATTTAGTTAATTCTATCCCCAGAAGGTTAGAGGCTATTTAAAATGCAAGGGCTACCTTACAAAGTATTGAAATTGAAAAGGAACCGACTAAAGTGTGACCAGTGTGCGAATACTTTTTGTTGGTATTTTTGTTTGGTATCATTGTGTTTTAATCAAACATAATTATTTATTTTGAGAATTGTGCAATTAATTTTGTGTTTTTATGTAAACAAATGACAGAGAATGTGTATACTTGTACGTAACTTGTGTTCATGTCTAACAAGTTGAGAGTATAGGATTTGAAGCACATTTATTATTGCTACATATTTTTATTACCCACCGTGCGAATACTTTTTACACTCACTATACCTATCCTAATAGAAATAAAAATGAAAGGATTTGGTGGAACGGAAATTACACTCAGGTCATTCGACTTAGGTCGCCATGGAAATGCTTACGTTATATCAACAATGTGAACGAGTCCATTGCTATACGAGGAATGTATATACTGTATACAATCAATTTGGAGTCTGAATACATACATAACATACTTGGAAGAGTTTATTATAATCCATTGGGAAGTTCAGTAGGCCTATATTTTAAACATATAATGCTATTCAACTGTACCTTAACATGGACAATAAACGACGCGTTCACAAAATGTGTGTAACTATAGAAAGTTATTTTAATACAAGGATGGATAAATAGAAACAATATTTACGAGAACTTTTCATGCCCTTATATGCAGCATACCAATTATGCCTGTCTATGGGTACAAAACAGTTTCATTTGTTGTTTTTTTTTTTTTTTGCTAGACATTCTGTTTTAAAGAAATCATCATCATCATCATCATCATTATTATTATTATTATTATTATTATTATTATTATTATTAATTGACTACTGACTATTGTTCATAGCTTATTTCAATCCACTCATTAGACCTATACACACTTAATTCTTGGAGAAATTTGAATTTTTATCCTAATATCAGCACCAGAATTTGTAATATCTTAGTTGCCTCTTTCATGTTCGAATATAGATAGTAATGGACACAATGAGTATCCTATACCGCAATATATTTCAGTAACAGATATAAACAAAACTAGCAACGTCGAACACAATGATTGGAATTATATAAACAATCGAGAATAAGTGGAAATAAACTTAAGTAAATCGTCCTATTTCGTCATGACATAATAATGTCAAAATAAAATCCAAAATGAACTAAGTATGATCATTGCCGGGAGCTGAACGCAGTAGTAGATTATCGCATAAGGCTGTTAGCTGTATCTAAAATGTGTTAGGAAATCGTAGTGTGATATAACAAAACTGCTGATCAGTAGCTGGACTTCGTAAAACCTTTAAGAAAGAAAACTTGCAATGCGAAGGTAATATCAATTTGACAAGTCAGCTATAGTGGAACATTTAGTTTTTTTGTTTACCCGGGAAGATAAACCTGTTGGGGGTGCATAGTTCGACAAGCTATAGAAGCCGATTTCACATGTATTAAAAGTCTCAGAGAGGAAAGAGAAGAAAATAAAACAAAACAATAACCTACCTGTTTCACTCGCATGCAGATAACGATTTTTTATGTTATCTCTGCCTCTATGCAACGTCCCAGTTGGCAGTGTGTGGGAAAGAATATAGCAAACATGTATGCTCTTCAATAAACTGACACTCACGAGTAAGGTAAGTCGATTGAAATTTAACGGTCGCTAACCGGCAGAGACACAAGCCTAATGAAATATCTGTATAATATCAACTATTCATAATGCACTTAGTCCAGCAAACATTCCATTATTCATTTTACACCACTGCTTTGACTAGCGTCGAGTAGTATCCGCCGTATTGAATTTCAGTGCTTCATGAGTATTTACACTGCGGTCCTCAAATGAGATAATTTATCAATTTGTACTGCGACTTAAGTATTTACATTAATTTTTCTATAGCTTAAGCCTATAAATTTTACTAACCAGACAGGTAGGGCCGTATTCATAGACATTTTTAGCGCGGGCTTTCGGTGGATGATCCGCGTTTTTCGTATTCATAAACCAGTGTTAGCGATAGGATATGATTTGAATTCTGTACTAATAACCAGTGAATAGCCGGAGCTAGCTTAGTACGCTCGTAGTGCGTGCTGCGAAATGTCTGTGAATAGCACCCTAATTGAATACCTGCCGGAAAAAGCCTTTTATATAACAAACTGTGTAACTAAATGAACATTTGTTACATTTTTGGTTTATAAAGTAAAATTTATTCTCAAATATAGCTATGTAGTAAGTATTAAGATTACAATCTATAACTGAAGGATATGCCTAGCAATAAAAATATCACATTTTTTGGTCAATTTTGAAATGTTTCCTTTCTTCCTCCACCTACGAAAATTTGGCACATTGCTACATGCAACGCTCTTACAAGCAGGTATTAAATTATCCGAAATATATTATTTTTTTCTTTCATAATGCATATCGTCGTTGTTCCTGAAATAACTCCTATGTAACATATTTATAGATTTTCAGATTTCTGTCTATTAAATAACTTAAATAGTGATACAGCAAATAATAAAATCTCCTATATGTAATTATATTTCTTTCTTTCGAAAATGTAAGAATTCACAATCTCCTATGTACTACTGCCATAGAATGAATAAATGTGTTTTTCTTCCTACTCAACAATTTTATATTTTGCACATAGGAGTTATTGCAGGAACAACGACGATACATTTTCTTCCTAAAACTGGAAAGCACCCACACATTGAATACAGAGACAGCTCAGTATAGGTGATTCGATAAACAACACACTATTAATGTAAAATATTATTATACCTCCAGTACTCGCGCGGCATACATTTGTAATTCACTGCTGTTCATTACGTCATCACATCTCCGTTTCAATGCTGATACCGTGAAATTTTCAGTACCTCCCTGTTACAGTTTAGCTCTGATGTCTGGAGTGTTCGAATGTAATTGTGGCTTTTTTCTGTGTAGTAATATAGAGAGCGGATTACAGTATAATCCGCGCGACTACTAACGCTAGTGCTTTTAACAAGAGATAATACAATAGCATATTTCGTTTTCTTTATTTGTAATTTGATTTATTCCTATAAACTGTTCATAAGACACTGTTACACGTATTTTCCATTGTTGTATAGGTTAGTTATTGTATTCTGAAGTATAAATGATTACGTGGACATATTTGATAATACAAAACAATGACTTCTCATATGAAACATACATGAGGCTACTTGAACCCAATAGTGACTTAAATTTTAAGATTATGAGATAATAACTCTAGAGTGTAGAGTGTAGTTTATAACAACAATTATGTCTATATAATAACAATGTACAGACGTGGACAAATTATTAACAAAATTGACTATTTTTATGATAATTCTGTTTACAAAATTTGACTTTTCAATTTAGACTACAATTGACAATTTTGCATTTTTCTATCATTACAGTAGACAGAAATATGCAAAAATGTCAACTGTAGTTTAAATTGAAGAGTTAAATTTTGTAAAAATATATAATAAAAATCTTCAATTTTGTTAATAATTTGTAAATTAGCGAAAATGTCAACTACAGTCTAAATTGAAGAGTCAAATTTTGTAAAACTATAAAATAAAAATCTTCAGTTTTGCTAATAGTTTGAAAAAATATCCAAAATGTCAACTGTATTCCAAATTGAAGAATCGAATTTTGTAAAAATATATAATAAAAACCTTCAGTTTTGCTAATAATTTGTAAATATGCAAAAATATCAAATGTAGTCCAAATTGAAGAGTTAAATTTTCTAAAAGTATACAGTACAAATCTTCAATTTTGCTAATAATTTGGAACTACGCAAAAATGTCAAGTGTAGTCTAAATTGAAGAATCATATTTTGTAAAAATATATAATAAAAATCTTCAATTTTGCTAATAATTTGTCCACGTCTGTAGTTTTTAATTACATTCTTTGCATCATAATACTACTCATATTATATTAACATCACTGATTTATACGTTAAAGTCCAAATAGATTTACACTGCTATATTAAAAACAGTTTAATAGAATCAGTAAAATAATGTTATATACATTTCATTTAGTGTTCTGCCCAAGGGCAGGTCTTTGACTGGAAACCCAGCGTTCTCCAAGCTTTCCTATTTTCTGCCTTCCTCTTTGTCTCCTCATATGATACATATATCTTAATATCGTATATCATCTGATATCTTTTTCTGCCCCGAACTCTTCTCCCGTTCACCCCATTTTTCCAGTTTTTCTTGGGAAAGATAAATGCAATAACTCCCCGTTGCTTTCCGCACACCACTCTCTCAATGTTATATATGTCTATACAAGAAGTATAAATCCTCTAACTCATGAATCCGAGACCATCGTGGCTTGTCATGCAGTGAATGGCGAGAGACTATCAAGGTGACAGCAAATGTTTCTGCAGTTAGATCTGTACCGAGACGGTCTCAAAACGATCACCTCTGTAGGCGCTGCCATAGAGAGATAGAAACCCTTGTGCACGTTTTAGGATCCTGCTTTCACGGTGATTTATTAAGGTATACGCGTCATCATAACATTCACTCCATAATAGCTGCAGCACTAAGAGATAATGACTTCAAGGTTTCCGATGAAATCCAGGGCCTAGCAGAAAATGGAAGCCACAGAAGAATCGATATAATTGCCTTTAAAAACAAAAGGAAAGGCTAGGCCTATATTATTGACCCAACTATCAAGTTTGAAAGCCATCAGTCCCAGCCTTTAGAGCAGAGCATTTATACACCTACCATTTCATATTATAAAGAAAAATGCGAACTCGACGATATAAAGGTAGTGGGCCTACTCATTGGCGCTAGAGGAACAATTTTATTTCATGCTTCCTAGCAAAATTTTCGAAATCTCTTTCCCTCCCAACATCTATTTTAAAAGAAATAACTATTGCCATTATCAGAGGTTCCTTACATATTTTTAAAAACCACTGCTATTATTTACATTAATTATTGAACTTTTCAGGATTTTTCACTGTTGTAAACTTTAATTGTCTTTAACTGAGCATTGTATTTAACGCATTATATAAATGTATTATTATTATTATCTGTTATGCTTTGTCTACGAGCAACCTCAAAATTTGAGAAATATATACTGTATATATATATATATATATATATATATATATATATATATATATATACTCGCAAATTGTTCAATTAAATTGTTAAACTGTTAATTTTACAACATTGTATAATTGTAAAATTACATTTTCATACTTACAAAAGAATTCGCTACTAAAAATATCGATTACAAATATAATCCGAGCGAGTACTGGTGTCGCAAAGTATGGCACGAGCATCGATAGGTTATTTAAGCTCAAGTGTATGTGGAAATTATTTTGCGTCATTTATATTTTCTTGCGAGTCAATGAAAGGAAGCGTACGTTTTCCATTTTCCAACAGGTAACTTACGTCCCAGCACACACTGAAACACCAAAAAGACTTTTTCTGTCCCACTTTCATTTGATTTGACTATACAACTTCTCCTTCTGATTGCAAATGATCATGAGACGAATTTGTCAAGAAAGAGTAAGGCCCCCTTTCACATCCTTAAGACTCCTGACCTCCTCAAAGGTCATTTATTGGGAGTGTTGGCATTACCGACAGAAAGAGAGGATGTAAAGGAGCAAGAGAAAAGAACCTGAAGGGCGGGGGATAAAAAAGAACACAGACACACGAAACTTTGATTTGCCCCTCATTCCCAGCGGGTTTAAGGTTTTTTTCCTCGGAACTGAACCCCTTGCAGATGGGACACTATGCGATGCGGGTGGGGGTTGAGAGTGGAGGGTGGATGTTAACTGCCTGGCTTTAGAACCTCTCTTCCTCCACATGGGGCGCTAACATAAATCAATCTATCATCTGGTGCGCCACAATAATCTGATGGTTGGTGCAAGGGAGTTCAGGGTAGTCTTGGGGACTAAAGACATTTCTATTTCTTTATCAGCTAACTCAAAATAACATTGTTCCTTAAGTGCGTTGCAACAAGATGGAGCAATATTGTTATAATGAGGCCACTGTTCAGATGGACCTCAATAAACTTATTCAAAATGGTTTGATTAGGAAAGGCGAGAAGGCAAACTGGACACCACGATCTCCTGTTTTAAAATCGTGGGATTTTTTCGCTTGGGGTTTTTCAAATCACATATTGGTAGATGTATGAGAGTTAAAACGTCGAATTGCAATGGAATTTCGGCAAATGATTCTACAGAAGTTGCATGGTGTTTATCGTGAAACATGATTTAAATATGAGAAATGCAGAGATACGGATGGTACTCATGTAAAATTAAATCATTTGAGCTTCGAGAATCTAATGATTTTGAATTGCAGAAATAATTTCAGTTCTTCAATAAAATCTCTCTTTTTTTTCATACCTACGTGTGGCTTGTTTAATTCTCCACATATTTCATTGGAACGGACAGGGAATACACAGATATTATATGGGAAGGAATAACAGGGATATTAACACATTTTGTGGAAGCAGTAAATAAAAAATTTTGTAACACAGCGGCTTTGTCCATACTTTCATATGGAAATGAGACGTGCGCACAAATAATTGAAAGAGCCCCAGGAAACGAAGACAATGAGATATATATTAAAAATATGTACATGCATAATTAAAAAAAAGACGTCCTTTCAGGATCAAACCAAAAGCATTTGATTTTCACTGGTCGCTTATAAATATCAAAAGCTGGGCAACGACAACGGTGAAGTCTGGTAATCTATAAGATCATGAAAATGACGATGCAATAGTCATTTTTGTAAATTAAGTACTATCATCTTCACTGTTGTGGTCATCATCATCATCATCAACTTTTATTCTTCTTCTTCTTCTTCTTCTTCTTCTTCTTAAGAAGGTTTCCTGATGTGTTAATATCTAGCGTTGGTCAAAAATTGTGAAACTGAAAACGCGATAATTTTATAAAATCCATATTGATTTTTAGACTTTGACGAGTAGATTAAGATAAATTTAGTTTTCCCTCTCCCCAAAAAACTTAGAAATTTATATTTCCGTTTGATTTTTCAACAAAACATTGGCTTTAGGCGTAATGGCACTCCACAGGTTAGGTTAGCAGTATGAATTCATCATGCGACGGATTAAAGAGGCTTCGAACACATTAAAGTACTTAGATAATGAGAAATAAGTTAATTTGCAATTGAATTATCTAAAGAAAGAGGAATGGCGGTCTATTTCAGAGATCTCTGGAACCAAAACGTAAGAAATTAGCCACGAGTAATAATAGAATCTCATGAAAATGTGAATAGCCTACTATTAAATTAGAGAAATTACTTCTAGCTATAGAAAGAAATAAAAGAAGAGAGTAATAGTTTAATATAATATTAATAGGGGAATCTTGATTCACAAGTTATAGGTGAAGAACTTTACGTAATATATCTGTAGGTTTTTGTGAAAGTGCTAGTTAAAATATTCTAAATATTAATAGGAGAATTTCGATTCACAAATTATAGATGCACTTTATGAAATGTATCTGTAGGTGTTTATGAAAGTGCTAGTTAAAATATTGTAAATATGATTAGGGGAATCTTGATTCACAAGTTATAGATGAAGAACTTTACCTAATGTATGTGTAGGTGTTTATGAAAGTGCTAGTTAAAATATTGTAAATATTAATAGGGGAATGTTGATTCACAAGTTAAAGATGAAGAATTTTACGTAATATATCTGTACGTGTTTGTGAAAGTGCTAGTTAAAATATTGTGAATATTAATATGGGAATCTTGATTCATAAGTTATAGATGAAGAACTTTACATAATGTAAATGTAGGTGTTTGTGAAAGTGCTAGTTAAAATATTGTAAATATCAATATGGGAATCTTGATTCACAAGTTATAGATGAACAACTTTTGCGTAATGTATTTTTAGGTGTTTGTGAAAGTGCTAGTTAAAATATTGTAAATATTAATAGGGGAATCTTGATTCACAAGTTATAGATGAAGAACTTTACCTAATGTATGTGTAGGTGTTTGTGAAAGTATTAGTTAAAATATTGTAAATATGATTAGGGGAATCTTGATTCACGAGTTATAGATGAAGAACTTTACCTAATGTATGTGTAGGTGTTTGTGAAAGTGCTAGTTAAAATATTGTAAATATGATTAGGGGAATCATGATTCACAAGTTATAGATGAAGAACTTTATCTAATGTATGTGTAAGTGTTTGTGAAAGTGCTAGTTAAAATATTGTAAAATATTAATCTTAGTGTTTGTCGAAGTGATAGTGTTAGCAATGCGTGGACAGTGCATAAAAGGACCAAAGAACAAAGTACTCAGACTATAAAATTTAACCGAGCCACGATAGCAACTACGACAACTCGCCTGGATTGGATCACCAAGTTCGTATCCTTAAGCCATCCCTGTAAAGGCGGTTCTACCTCCAGCACAGGAAGTCTATATTATTATGTTTTGAATTTATTAAATATTAGCCTACAGTATATTAACGCGAGTAATCGGTACGCTTGCTTCGTACCAACATGATTACTTACACGCAAATGACGTCACAGAAGACTATGTAACAGCCGTCTTCTTTTCAACAACGTTTTGTTAACAAATTGTACCAAAATTCGTCTCCACGATACTGACTTAGCTTCAGTGGTAATTGCTGAAGCGTAAAAAAATATGTGTAGAACTAGTAGCAAGGAGTGCTTTAAGATCAAGAAGCCCTACAATACTTGCTTCGTCATCTGACTGGATAGGGTGAAATCTTAGACTAATAACATAAAAGCAAATTTTAATAATTCTTAAATAATTACTGATCTGTCTTTCGAAAATATTTTTCTATCTACATTAACTTAACTATTTTGTTTCTCTCTTTATTGTAGGCCTATGTAATACAAAAAAAATTGAATTTAAAGAATTTGTCTATTTGTTTATAAAAAATTTAAGCACATATTATATAGATTACTGGTATGTCTAGAACCACTCTTACAGTGTTAGGCAAACCGAAAACCTGCTTTTCCTCGAGAATACCGAAACAGATCTCGCAGAATCATAATAGCTTCTTTTTATACCGGGTGTTTCACAATTACAGGTACAGATATAGGATCAGGGGCGACTAGAGGTCAGTGAAACAATACAAAAATAACTAATAAACATAAGTCGGGAAATCAACCGTTTCGGAGGTATGATGCCATCACTGTCGTCACTAACTGAATACATTTCGTACACTTGCACCGACAGACTATCATTTGAACGTTCAAAAGTTCTTACACACAAACTTCCACAAGAGTTGAAGCGGCCATGGCTTACCAACAACATGGCCTCCACAGTCCCCCGACTTGAATTCTCTTCAGTTTTTTGTTTGGAAAAATTTGAAATATTTGCGTAATCTATACCTATCGATAATCTTACCGAACTCCGAGAACGTATTGTTAGTGGTTAGCAGGGCAATAGAGACATTCCAGGGATATTCGAACGTGTACAGTTGTTGATGAGGAAACATTTTGATGCCTACCTTATCATGAACAGTGGTTATAATGAGCACATTTTATAACGCTGTCTTCCTTCAGTGCATGTAGGATGCTATGTTTTTTTCTCTCTCGCTATGAGTAGGGGAGGGGACATCCTATGCACTGCGACTTGTGGTCTATTGTGCGCCATCTAGGGTGAGTTGTATGCCCACTTACGCCGCACCGACATAACCGCCAATACCCTTACGACTAGTCCCTGCCATCCTTCCAACTCATGTACCATTCCACGCCAACAGGCCCCCCTTCACATTTCCTTCCTCAACGGAAGATATTATATTACCCCAGAGAACCTGTATTGACGAGATATAATGAAACTCCATATATTTGGAAACGTTTCGTTTCCGGTACTATAAGCCTATTTATTAGGAATTTTTGCTTGTTTTATTGATCTATACTCACCTCTGCAGTTTTTACTTATACTATTCTGAAACACCCTGTATTTTATATAATAGATAGACAAAGAACTGATAATATATGCCATAAAACAATTTTGGATATGAGGCGAGTTTAACGTTTTGAAATACACTCATCGGTCTTAGAATAGAGTTCATCGTGTAGGTGGTTTTAAAACAAAGAAGACACTTCTTCATCTGTCAAATATGACCTCAGAAACATCAGTTAAAATCTGTATTTTAATTTAAAACCCTTTGTCAAAGTTCCTAGTTATTTCTAACACGAATTCCCATTGATGCAAGTTTATTATCTGTGAAGAACAAAACACGGAGAAGAAACAATTGAATGTACGATCGCTCAAATAAATTGAGTTTCCCTGGTAACTATAGTGTAACCTCATTTGATGAATGTGTCTCTAGGACAACCAACGGTCACGTGACTTAATATCTACTCTTCCTTTTATATATTGTTTCCTTTTTCCGCCCAGGATACAACCGCAGTAGTCACGTCTCTCTCTCAGAAGTTCAGTCCAGTTGCTATCATTTGTCTCTGAATGGCTGTGAACACATTACATGGTTGAAAAATGTGTAATTTCGACCGTGATATATGTGCCGCAATAAAACACCCCAACCACCTGCATTTGCATATGCTTCACAGTGAAAACTTGCTAAACTCGGAGTGCTAATGTAATCAGAGGCAAAATTATGTCCGAAATAAAGTCACACATATCCTTCTAGACATAATGACGTAACTTCCGCTATTAACAAGATATCGAATACTGTTTTTTTCTCAGATAAATAAAAAAAAAAGGAAAACACTTCTAAAAACTCATATGCATTACGATTAAAGTATATTCTAAATTTGTGTTAAATAGATGAATAAATTTGAATGCGAATTAAAAACACACCAAACTGACTAATCTATGAATTATAATAATTATTACCATTATCATCACTTTCATTATTTGGAGTTAAAAATTACTTCTGAAATATATCAACATATTTGCTTTAAATGAATAAGCAATAGATGATTTACTCATAGTTAAAAGTCACGATTGTAATGTATGGGAGACATGGGAAGGAGATATAATGCACGTTGCTAAGAAATTATAAGCAGTTTAAAATAAGGGGATAGGTACGGAAGTTATAATACAATATAAATACAAAAGAACATATGGTAAGAACGTTTGAATGCAGATTACTAAGAAAATAGGACTCTAATTTTATGAGGAGATACGTTATGTAGTTTGAATTTAATTTATAAGGGATATAAATTTATAATGAGATACAATAAAGAAGTTAGGATCAGGTTCCTATTGAATTATATGTACAGGAATTACAAAAAAAAAAAAAAAACCCCGGACCGACTCTTGTAGCTGATACAAAAGAATCCTGTGCTGTATAGTGTGTCAAACTGTGGTAATTTCAATATGGATAGTGAATCCAAAGGTATGTACTGCTATTTAATGTAAAAATACGCTTTTGTCTTTGCCGAATAGAGGTAGAAAAGTAATATTGATGCCAGATGAAAATAAAACTCTCAACGTTTTTTCGTCTTTAAGTTTGACGCACTGAAGGAAACAAAAGACGGTAAGAATCGAACAAATGCAATAAATGTCATTGTTACAATTAATTATACAAGATGGATGTGTTTTGTAACTGGCAAAATTTGAATCTGTGACTCTGAAATCAGCTACAAGGGTTGGTCCGGTTTTTTTTTTCCACTACTGTACAAGAGGAGATATGGAATGTACGTTATTAAGAAAATATAGTGTGTGAGGAGATATGGTATGGGTGTCTAGGCTACTAAGAACATAAATTTATGAGGAAATATGATAAGGAAGTTTGAATGCAGGTGACTAGGGAAATACGAATGTACGAAGATGTATGATACGAAGGTTTTAACACTGGTACGAAAGTTTTAATAGAAGTTACTAAGTATATAAATATATGAGATAATATGGTACGAAAGCTTTAATAGAAGTTACTAACTGTAGGAATATAGATTTAATTATGATTAGGTACGTCAAGGAGGTTTTAATGCAAGATACTGAGAATAGGCCTATAAATATATGAGCAGATAAAGTACATCGTTACAATACAAGGTACTAAGAACAATACATGTAAGTAGATATGGTATAGAAGTATTAATACATGTTACTATGAATATACATAAATGTATGAGTAGAGCTCTTTTTAAAGATGTCCGCAGAAGATGCCCCTCTTTCTATTAAAACCTTCCTTTGCCATTGCTATCCCCCTTTCAATTTCTTAGCAGCAGCTCATGTTACTACTTACAGTACACGTAATATAGGTACAGTACGGAAGCTTTAATACAAGCTACTATGAATATAAATTTATGAGGAAGTATGGCACGGAAGTTTTAATAAAAGCCACGAGTATATATGAGCCGTTCAGAGCAGAAGTGGTCTAAGTCAAAATGATAATGCGGTTTAAAGTAAACATTCTGTAAAATACAGCGCAAAGTAGCAATTAATATGTCGTCCTTGCTATCCACTGGCTACTAATAGTTTAAACAAAGCGAATATTAATTGCTACTTTGCGCTGTATTTTTAAAAATGTTCACTTCAACCCTCATTACCCATTCTTGACTTACACCATTTCTGCTCTGAACGGCTCATATATGTGTGAGTGGATGTAGTACGGAAATTACGATACAAGTTACTAAGAATGTAAGTGATTAGTTATAGTACTAAAGTTTTAATAGAAGTTGCTACGAATGTAGATGTATAATTAAGCAGATACAGTACGAAAGTTTCAATACACGTTACTAGGAATATAAATATTATATTAAATGTGGTATGGTAGTTTTGATACAAGTCACTAAGAATATAAAATTTATTACAAGATATGATACGGAAGTTTTAATATTTTATATTTTACTCTGAATACAAATGTACGGAAGATTTAAAGCAAGCTACTATGAACATAAGTTTTAATAAAGGTTACTAAGGTTATAAATGTATGTGTAGAAATATTACGGAAGTTATAATACAAGTTGCTAAGAATCTAAAACTACGAGTAGATATAGTACGGAACTTCTGGCACAACTTACTAAGAATATAAAGCTATGAGTAGATATAATACGGAAGTTCTGGCACCAGTTACTAAGAATATAAAACTATGAGCAGATATAGTACAGAAATTCTGGTACAACTTACTAAGAATATAAAACTATAAGTAGATATAATACGAAAGTTCTGGCACAAGTTACTAAGAATATAAAACTATGAGTAGATATAATACGGAAGTTCTGGCACCAGTTACTAAGAATATAAAACTATGAGCAGATATAGTACGGAAATTCTGGTACAACTTACTAAGAATATAAAACTATGAGTAGATATAATACGGAAGTTCTGGCACGAGTTACTAAGAATATGAAACTATGAGTAGATATAATACCGAAGTTCTAGCACAAGTCACTAAGAATACAAAACTATGAGCAGATAGATATAATACGGAAATTCTAATACAAGTTACTAAGAACACAAATATATATAAGTGAATATTCTATTATATATTTATATAATTTTCGTACTATTTCTCCTCACACATTTATTACCTTAGTAACCTGCATTAAAAATTGGGTACCATACGTTCTCAAATTCATACAAGTCAATGCCAATAAATATATTATGAGTACCGGTATATATGGTACGGAAGTTTGTTAGATAAGGCACGAAAGTTTTAATGTATGATAACAAGAATGTAAATATATAAGTAGCTATGGTACGGAAATTTCAATACATGTTACTATAAATATGAATTTGTGTGTAAATAGAGTGCGAAAGTTTTAATAAAAGTTAATGATGAGGTATGGTACAGAAATTTGAATTGAGGGTAATAACCATGTATAAATGTATTAGAATATGAATACAGACTGTTGTTGGGAAGTGTGAATGTAAATTACTAGGGATGTATATAAATGTATTAAAAGACATAATCGAAATTTTAAATGCAGCTTATTAAGAAAATCTTAATGTGCGAGAAGACTTCGAAGAGAACGTTTAATCATTATCAATTATAGAAAGCAAATAAATGAAAGTTTGGAGAAATTAATTACGAAAATTTGAACGCTGATTATTCACGAAAATAGAAGACTGAGGGGACATTGTGTAGAAGACTAGCTACAGGTTGGCATGGAAACAAGAAGAATATATGAAGATTTTTCTACGTTAATTTACACTGCCGAAGCATATTGAAAATTTACGAAATTAAATAATATTCTATGTTAATACAAAATGTGTATTTATATTAAATAAGTATATCAGTTAATGTATGATTTTAAGAGGAATCATGTATAATGAAATAATATAGGAACTTAAAACACAAAATATATTCTTTCGATAAATAACGCGAATCTAATGCAGTTCTACTACATTAAGTTTTCGGTAGAAACGCATTTATCCCTCAGTCAACATAGAGATGTGTATATATTTATTTAACTAATCTCATTTATTATATTAAAATTCCTTCATCAATGATGAATGTCACTTCTAATTAATGTCAAGTAACTAATATCTTAAGGTAATAAATAAAGCGGTTTACTTGCCTTCTGAAGAAGTGAAGGGAAGGCATGACAAATCATCATTACGTACCTGTAGATAAGGAGAAAATCTCATTAAAACATATACAATTCATGAAATTTAATATAACACAAAACATGCTGCTGTAGCAGCAGTAACGTTTATAAAACAATAATAATTTATAATTAGCCTATATTACTATTAACAAGTAACTAACGCTAAATTATCAATAATGGGTTTGCACAATAAGTAGGCTTAGTATTCCAGCTATCTCAAGACTGAAGTTAAAGACACATTGGGTATATAGTACGCCGAACAAAGGTAATGCAACGGATAAGGATATAAACAAACATGTCGACGCTGCGTGTTCGTGGAGTACAGTCAACTCCCGACATTCTGAAGCTGTACTAGTAAACACATGCTTGAGCCGTAATCTTAATTTTCATCGTGATCTTTGCAGTGAATAATAACGTTCATTTGTAAGTTGGGGAAGTTGACCTTATACGGATGTCACTTGAAATGATTTTATATTGCAAGGAATTCTTTCAATAGCACATGAAGTTATTTGTGCATGATGTAGGCCTATTATAAGATATTCCTATTGTCTGATATTTTTTCGTGATATTGCATGTTGTTCACTGAAAACCCACTAATTTTATACGTACCTTTCTAGAAACTCCCTAAAATATAGATTATTTAATTTATTGATTGGAATGTTTTTACCGAACATCGTGATAGGCTACACAACTCCATGCTAAACGTCGGGGTAATATCTTCATAATTTTCAATTTTTTGACGGTACTGGTTCTATTGGAATACGTTCAGCATACTTTCTGTGCCTTTTGGTATTGCAGTCTTTTTCAGTGCACTGTTTTTTTGTTACTTTTATGTTTATTTTACACAATTGATATGCAATGTCTATATTGACAGTGAAAATATTAGTTCAAATATTCTCAATTATGCACTGCAATATTACACGATTGAGCGTCTTGCTAAGGCATTTTACCTCTGCAATGAACCTTCAATCAGCCACAAGGATGCAGTTATTTAAATAATACGACTAGTAAGAGCAGTGATCGATAAGACTACTTACAATGATGTGTCCCGATTTTGACTTTCTGGAGGAAGAGGGAAGAAGATGGGTAACTATTCCGAATCTCACCGGTCCGGTGGCATCAATGACGTCACGTTGCAGCGAAATAAGGAACAAAACTCCTGGAAGGATCGATGGCCGTCATGGCGACTGTACAAGTTGTTGTCTGTGCTACACTAGCAAAATTTTGCGAAATTTTCGTACTCCCATCTCGTTCAAAGAAAAGATAGCATAAACAATTTATTTCTTGAACCGCTAGTAATAACGGGTCCGTTGACATGTTCGCTCATAAGCCATTAACATATTGTTTTTACGTTGTGCTCGTTACAAACAATACAGCAGAACCAAAGCAGAACACACCGCCATGACACAACAGTGCACGATGTTATTCGTCTGCTAATTCCCGCCCTAAACAAGAACCAATCAGATTCACTGATGGCGGCTGATGGAGACTGCCACCACCTCTGCAAGTTGATGGCACCAGTGCGACACCGGTGGAGCATCAATGACGTCATCGGTGGAATTCGGAACACCGTGTTGCCATCGGATTGCTCACCGGTGAGATTCGGAATACGCTCTATACCTGCGCTGTGAAGCAGTAATTAGGAGAGGGAGAGACCGATTTAATAGCGAAGTGATATCTCCATATTTTTGTGACATGTAATCGCGGGGATGTGCTGGCGACGTGGTTAGAATTAGTTTCACACGCAGATGTTTCGCATTCCTCTCGTCACTTGTCAGCATCGGACAGATTTAGGGCCACCTTGTGCGGGATTGTATATAGACACTCGGCGATGCGTAAAATCCTAAAGTTGGACTAGACCCGTGGGAAAGATACTGCCAAGCTTGGGTTTTCCAAAGAACGGGTATTCTTGAGATATCTACAAACTAATTTGATGTTATGGGAAATCCAAAGTCTAAATTTAGAGATGACGTATTTCGCGCCCAATAAGAAGAGATCGTGGTTCAACTTATGAGGTCACTTTGGACCAATAGAGAATAGATTTTAGGCCGGTTAAGTGACGTAGTTTTTAACCAATAGGATAGTTAGTTTTGGCGTAGGATAGGTTTTTATAAATAAGGGTGACGGGGAGCGGAGACAATCACAACATCTCATCGTGACGGCGGCCCTACATACAGGGCACAATCACAATATCTCATCGTGTCGGCGGCCCTACATACAGGGCACAATCACAACATCTCATCGTGTCGGCGGCCCTACATACAGGGCACAATCACAACTTCTTATCGTGTCGGCGGCCCTACATACAGGGCACAATAACTACTTCGCTTCGTGTCGACAGGACAACTACTACTTCGTTTTGTGTCGACAGGGCTACGACTTCTTTTCGTGTCGACGGCACGACACACTGAGTTTTTTTTGGTGTCGGCGGCCCAACTTAATAGTCTTTCTTCCGGCGAAGACTCGATAGATAGAACGTTGTCATCGGTGAGACTACTCGTCAACGTTTAGGAGCTTCGATCATAGTGTACTGGGCAGAGTATTGAATTTATAGTATCGGATAGAGCTTATTCAGAGCTGCTATAGAGTCGATACAGAAGTGCGACCAACGATTGAATTATAAGTCAGCCGGAAATACATACTCTAGGGTTTACCAAGTGAATACGACAATAAACTTATAGTTTTGGAGTCTACACTGCCTTTTATATAAGTAGCCGGCTTGGTAATATTCCTGACATCATCCTACACCACAACCGTACCTCGGCTACCCTGAGTGAATCTCACGCAACACCGAGACGCACCCACCCTCAGCTGTGACGTCACATATACTTCGTATCAGACAACTTCATTCCAGCTTATAGGTAGCTGGAATACGGACCCTAACAATAATGTAAAGAAACTAATAAGAGTTACAACATCAATGTTACATAAAATAATTATATATCAAAAATCGAATTAATACTGTAAAACGAATAAAATAAAGAAATAATTACGAAAATAATAAAGATAATCCTCAGTGATTATCCTGATTGGTACAAGTTAACTGGTTGAGATTTTACTTCCGGAGTTTTCCCCTCAACCCATAAAGAACAAATGCTGGATAACTCTGGGTGCTGAACCTTGAACTCATTTCGCAGGCATTATCACCTTCATCTCACACAGATCATAGATAACCATAGCAGTTTATAAAGCATTGTAAAATAAACCAATTAGAAAATTGACCGAACACGTTTGTAGTTTAATTATGTGGACAGCCGGCTAAAGAAATTAAACTTTTTGTTGTAAAAATTATTGTGGCTTAACATACGCGTATTCGTAAATGATTCAGAGAATATATATTATTATTACAATTTCAATATAGCCCAAATTATGTATGAAAGAAATTATGAGGTTAAAGGGAGAAAAAAAAGCACTACGTAAAAGATACTTATTATTACAAAAGACGAATAAAAATTGTTAGGTTTACGAATATTCTCTGGGCAGGTAGCATATTACTGCATCAGGATGAGATATACAGGGTGTAAGGGAATAAGTGCCATTATTTTAACTGATGATTATTCATGTCATAAGGAAGGAAAAATATCGTTACAATTTTCTTTTAATTTAACTAATTATTAAAGTTTACAATATTAGACATTTTGCAACGTTGCTGGATAGGGAGGAGTGGGTTTATAAGTACACAGTACAGCTCAAGCGGGTACAGACATACCGATACAGATGCTCTATTCTTTATGCAGGAGCGGACGATGATAATACTGTTTTTTTTTAAATAAAACGAACAGCAAATACAAACTTTCAACCTCAGTAATAGAACATTACGGTAAATTTACATTTCATGTAACAATATTGCTCCATTTTTATTGTATGTCTAAAAAATAAACAATAGTGGTTTTCTGCACAAAATTACACTAACTTTTTTCTAATGCAAAATTTTAATCTCTCCTTCTTCTGTAAAGCAGTATCACTTTTAAACAAATTTCTGATTGTGTGATTTTCGAAAAGTGGTAAGAAACTCCTAGTTTCTAAAAATCGTTGAAAAACTGCTACAAAAGTTCGTCAATTAGGTAACTTTCTTTGAGGAAAGCGTTGACGGTACATCTTTCTTGCCTCACTTGAATTACGGCGACTTTCTACATAAATGAATAACATGTTATTCCTAAACTGTGAATGACATTGTAAGTTGTTCATCGAATACCATGTACTGAACTGCCATCCTCTCGGCAGTAGACTTATGGACAGGGAGCTTGAACTCAGCTGACTCGTACTTACGTCTGTGCAGAGTACTGCCTAATGAACACGTTGCCATGTCTCCCACGCCAGAATATTAACAAATTTAAGCATGCATTATTATTTAATTTCACGAAAACGTAATAGAACAAACAAATATTTATTTAAACTAATATTAACTCTTTGCTAGATATACCTACTGATGTATTTGTTTTCGTAATTTTACTAACAATATAAGCAGTATACAGCAAATAAAATTAGAAAATAAAATTTTTTGTCTAGGAAAACTATCAAGTTTTGACCCTATATTGCATGGACACTTTTTGATCCTGCAGACCGTCCCCGACGACTGTGAAAAGGACGGCACATATACCCCTTACACTCTGTAGATAGTTGTCCAGTCAACTGTCCGAAGAAAATTCAACCTCATAAGTGACACCAATATGGCATCACTCATCAGGAAACTAAGCCAGGAGTTAATGGGGTAGAGTGGTCAGTTCATTTTCCCCTGCGTTACATACATCGCTAACTAGTAAGATATAGTATAGCTATAAAATTCGTTATTTGAAGCTCTCTCTCTCTCTCTCTCTCTCTCTATATATATATATATATATACATATATATATATATGTACACAAATTTATATCTCATTAAAGAATAAATTTTAATTTTAACACAAATTTAAAATATTTTACACAAGTTCCTTAAGAATAGGCCTACTAAATTTAATTAAGAGTACAATCTACTCATTTCTCCAAAGAACCTTATTATGTGCGAAAGAATGTTAACACAATTGGTAAAACATTAGCATGTGTTAATAAACAACGCGTTAATGCATTATTATAAGTTGTGTTGATGAAACCGACCCTAAGTCTTCTAAATAACAAACCTGAAAGACCTCCGATTGAAATGGGTTTCTATTGGTAGCGCATAATAATTAAGGAAGTAAAAATAAAATATCGCATTTTGCATTTCTTTCAAGAAGAGAAACAAAATTATAACATACAGTACACACAGCAAATTTTGTACCTTCCATAAACATACATTTCACGACTGAAGATAACCTATCTTGAATAGTAAACGTAAACTCTCGTATCTAGATTTGCCTTGAGGCGCACTCAGTGTAGCAGAGCATTACACAGAAGTGTACACATGTGGATCGCTAACCCTTCTCCACATATTTACTGAAAGTCTTACAGCCTCTAAATCGGTATGTATCTAATCCTCAGAGCTAATAACCCCAGTTAATAAAACACCATGTGAATACGATTATGAAGACGAGGCGGTGGTCAGTACAGGGTAATTGATTGTCGATGCACCTCCATTCTCCATAAAGTGTTTACACGAGATAAACTCTAACAGGGAGGTTTAATTCTCTTAACACACCAGTACATACGCAGCCCATGTGTGTGTTCGCAAGGGGTGTGTTCCTCTGACGCACTGCTTCACTAGCAAAGGATCGCGGACCCAGTAAAATCTTTTTAAGATCAATGAGATGAGTTTTAAGCGG
This sequence comes from Periplaneta americana, assembly GCF_040183065.1. Taxonomy (NCBI): domain Eukaryota; kingdom Metazoa; phylum Arthropoda; class Insecta; order Blattodea; family Blattidae; genus Periplaneta; species Periplaneta americana. The sequence continues at coordinate 113,290,192 of NC_091122.1, read as the reverse complement.
AAATAAACCGAAAATCTCGTTTCAAGAGAGTACCGAAGTCTAGTATATACAGTCACGAAGCTTGAGTTGTGAGGGCGCTAGGAACAATAGGCTATGCCGGTACTATTTCGCATTGTCCGTAATGAGACGATATTAGCGAACCTAGTGGTTAGCAACTATCTATGAATGCATATTTACTACGTATTGAGCTTCGTGACTATATATACTAGACTGTGAGAGTAATAAATTTCCTTCTAGTCGGGACCCCTGCGGCGACTGACCTTCAGTCTGTCACGCAGGGGGTCCGAGTTCGACTCACAGGTCTGGAATCCATAGTGACACTTGTAGCGAACAAGATCGCAGTTGGGCTTTTCATCTGGATTCTTCTGTTTCCTCATATTAGGCATCTATATCATTACGTCAACATTTTTCCATTTCGTTATAATTCCATAGCATTTCCCGAAGGGCAATTGGCGAGGCACGGAGAAAGCTGACCTAGGAACGAGTGGGGTTGCCTGCTTGAACTTGGGTACTCGGCTTAAGCTACGGTCACACATCGCTACTTTTGCAGCGATGCAGTACAAAAAACTGCGCAACTCTCGTATTGCGACGTGTGAACAACGTGCAATCCAAAAGTAGCGGCTGCCGAACCTGCTGCCCTCTACTTTTCCATGCTGCGCGCAGCTTAGAAGTAGCGACGTGTGAACAGGATTCTCAGGGTTGCAGCCGCAGCATTTTTGATATCGGTTTTGTTGAAACTTTTGCTGAGGTTGTGACCAGTGTTGCCACCCAAATGTGCCAATGATACTTCTATTGTTTGGATATATTTTAATGTTAGATGTGACGAAAATAAATGATTTGTAACAGTTACTAAATGTACAACACAGCCTGAGTATATTTGCTGACGATATAATGCATTTTTTTAATTTTACGTAGTGTAGTTTCAAACAGGAGGGTTGCCAACATTGATTACGTGAATATGCTGTTGGTTATTATTTAAGTATATAGGCGTTTTAATAGCTTTGTAGTAAAATAATGTCAATTTATGAATACTAGTTAGGACAGAGAAGCAAATAATAGATAAATAAGGTATCACATGAGTGTCGTAATAATGCGAACATAACCACAAAATGTATATTGAAAAGTCAACAGGAAGATGGAAAGCTACAGCTAGACTGAGGTATCAAAAATGTGAACAGACTCGCAACTTCTAGTTGCAACATTTGCAGCGCTCGGATTGCGTAGCACGGAAAGTAGCGTGCAGCGCGCTACTTTTGGCTTACGTGTGAACACGACAGACACGCAACTTTTGCAGCTGCAGTACAAAAGTTGCGCAGGAAAAGTAGCGACGTGTGACCCTACCTTTACTGTAGTCAACCGGCGTAGGTTTGGGAATACACCTAGCTTGAGCGTTAGTGTAATACAGCTTGAAAGTTAGCAGTGTTGGGTCGTAGTAGGCCCTCTCAAAATTCCATTCGATTCCATTCCATTCTGTTCCTTTCCTTTTAGTCGGATTCACCAGCAGATTGGGCCTACAGATCATTTGTGTTCTCTTTGACTGGTTACAGCAGCTTATATGTAGGACTTCTCGTAGCTTAAGGTTAACATGACTTACAGTACATGATTTTACGTCGACATTTAAACTAAATTTAAAGCGCAATATTCAGTTAAACCTAAGTATAAATTAGCAAATCATATTGTCACTTATAATTACTCTTACGGTTCTGTGTTTGGTTACCTAAAGGCTCTAAGCGACCCGCAACAGTATATGTATATAGGCTACAGAGTGTAGATCGGCGTCACTCAACCCTAAAACACAGTTCAGGTCTGCTGTTCAGTGAACATACGAAAATAAAACAAAGCTGTATGAAGATGCACATGCCTAGGCAGCGGAACTATGAGGATCCGAATGAGCACAAGAAGCGGCATAAGTAGCATCGATTTTCAAGTCGGTATATTTCGTAAAGGAGGAAAAAGCGAAACGAACGACTATCACCACGTTTCTTAATGAACGAAAATTAGCTTTAATATGTATTTCCATTAAATTCAAACTACACGACCTGGAACGATTCCCTTGTGAGCAGGTAGAAGAATGGACGGGCTCTTGATCCTTGCGGTTAAAGTGTTTACAGTGGAAAGTAGTCAGACTATGTTCGGCGTGAATGAACATCTAAAGCAAAATACTAATTATAAAGTTGAATTCTCTCTATTAAGCCTTATAACAAAAATAAAGGTAAAGCTATACGACGAGTATTTACACTCCACGATGGCGCATGGTGACATGGAGTTAGAATTCGTCACTATATTGAGGTGGTATGGTCGGAACCACGCTCCGACCGCCTTTTATCCCCGAAAAAGACCTGACACTAAATTTGACAGGAAGTTAAGTGGACTCCAGAGTCGTACTGGATATTCAGGTAACGAGAAAAATCTCGGCACCACCTGGAACTGAATTCTGGATCTTCCATTCCATGGCCAGTTGCTCTACCAACAATGATACCCAAACCTCATTGTCCATATATATTTTTTCATCCATGCAAATTGTTGTAAATGCTGATTTTTGTAAATATATAAACAGTAAAAGAAATTATTGCAATAAGCTCCTATGTATAGTTTCTTCATGTAAATTTGTGTACAATATTTTACATAGGCCTATATATCTACTTACGACGTACAATTTATAAATGTAAAAATTATCTTACTCTTTAAATTAAGTAATTAAGTGTGTTTCTTAATTACAGTTCAAGGAATTAACTACAAGCAGTAGCCTAATGTCATTCCCATCATAATAAAGAAACTGAATTATTACGAAACATATAAAGCTTATAATGAGGAAATACGTGTTACTTTCGTGTTAGAGACATTCTATAGCATAGATGTCCAATTTTAACTCGTACGAGGTACCCCCCCTGGCGTAAGCAACCCGCAACGCATATTCTTTAAGGTCGTTTTTCCTATTTTATATGGGAAGTTATTGATCTTAGCAGAGCATGCTTGACGTGCAATATCTCCTGGTTCTATAGACGTTTGGACACCCATGCTCTATAGTTACCATAAGTGGTTGAAGTTACAAAATTGTCCTAATACGAAAAATTGCATAGATAAATTCTTTCGTGAGTTAACATACCTGGAGTATATTAAAATAAACTAAAACACTTTTTTTTTATAATCGAAGTACATATTTAAAAAAATCATAATATTACTATCCGTACATATTTAACAATATTATTAACTACCGGCGTAGCTCAGTTGAATAAGTCGACTGACTGACGATTTGGAGTTGCGCTCGGGAGCGGGTTCAATCCCCACTTGGGCTGATTACCTGATTGTTTTTTCCGAGGTTTTCCCCAATCGTAAGGTGAATGTCAGGTAATCTATGGCGAATACTTGGCCTCGTCTCGCCAAACACCATCTCGTTATTACCAATTTCATCGACGCTAAATAACCTAGTAATTGATACAGCGTCATTAAGTAACCAAGCAAAAAAAAAACAATATTATGAAAGAGTTGTGTTTGAATATTGCCTTTTTGTTGTCTAGGATCTTCCTATGTTCCACTGTAGCACTGACCTTTCCAAACAATTTAGCAACATTTTGTTGCATCTTAATTTCTGTTTTTAATGGGTGATAATTATTAATGAATGAAGAGGTATGAGGTGTTATTATATTTCATCTCAATGCAATAAATTCACAGGGCTACTCTGTAATTTCCCTACAAAATGAGGGGGATGGTTTTAACAAGGGGGTGTAGCAGAGTAATATTATGTGTAAATTAGTACTAGTTTAGGTTGAGATAAACCCTCGAGCACATTAATAAAATATTTAACACACACAAATGTAAACAAGTGCTCATACATAGCGTCTCACGCATTTAGCGTTCCCCTTACCTCAGGAAACCCTCTAATGCATTGTTACGCTCAGGAAGCCCTGAGCAAGGAATTAAATACACTCTGATTAGACATCTCGGCCAACAGGGATGATTTGTGTGTGCTGTTCTGCTTTTTACGCCATACAATCTGCATGACTAAGCAAGGTAGCAAGACAAGACACACACCGGAGGTTCAAATAATATACTATAGCAGGGGTACTCGTTACGCGGCCCGCAGGCCGCATGCAGCTCTCAAAAATATTTATTGCGGTTCTTCAACTACTGTAATATTACTATTACTATTCTTTTTCTGGGTATTCCCAAGAAACTAGTTGGATTAATTAAAATGTGTCTCAGTGAAACGTACAGCAGAGTCCGTATAGGTCAGATGCGTTTCCAATTCACTGTGGGCTGAAGCAAGGAGATGCACTATCTCCTTTATTTTTTAACTTTGCTCTAGAGTATGCCGTTAGGAAAGTCCAGGATAACAGAGAGGGTTTGTAATAGAACGGGTTACATCAGCTGCTTGACTTTGCGGATGACGTGAATATGTTAGGAGAAAAGCCACAAACGATTAGGGAAAACACGGAAATTTTACTTCAAGAAAATAAAGAGATAGGTTTGGAAGTAAATTCCGAAAAGACAAAGTATATGATTATGTCTCGTGACCAGAATAGGCCTATTGTACGAAATGTAAATATAAAAATTGGAAATTTATCTTTTGAAGAGGTGGAAAAATTCAAATACCTGGGAGCAACAGTAACAAATATAAATGATACTCGGGAGGAAATTAAACATAGAATAAATATGGGATATTGTCTGCTATTATTCAGTTGAGAAGCTTTTATCATGCAGTCTGCTGTCAAAAAATCTGAAACTTAGAATTTATAAAACAGTTATATTACCGGTTGTTGTTTATGGTTGTGAAACTTGGACTCTCACTTTGAGAGAGGAACACAGGTTAACGGTGTTTGAGAATAAGGTTCTTAGGAAAATATTTGGGGCTAAGAGGGATGAAGTTACAGGAGAATATAGAAAGTTACACAACACAGAACTGCACGCATTATATTCTTCACCTGACATAATTAGGAATATTAAATCCAGACGTTTGAGAAGGGCAGGGCATGTAGCACGTATGGGCGAATCCAGAAATGCCTATAGAGTGTTAGTTGGGAGGTCGGAGGGAAAAATGCCTTTGGGGAGACCGAGATGTAGATGGGAGTATAATATTGAAATGGATTTGAGGGAGGTGGGATATGATGATAGGGACTGGATTAATCTTGCTCAGGATAGGGACCAATGGAGGGCTTACGTGAGGGCGGCAATGAACCTCCGGGTTCCTTAAAAGCCAGTAAGTAAGTAAGTATTCTTTTTCTGAAATTTGATTTTTTTTTTTTTTAATTTCTGTAGTAATGTGCAACTGGAGAAAACTTTGCATCATTACTGCTTGTGAAGGAGTTCAACAATGACACGTAGGCTATTTGTTCTTTAAAAAAGCTGGTGTCATGCCTCACGTGCTTATTATGTGTTGATATAATAACGAGTTAAAGATATTTTTATCTTAATGTACAGCTCTTACCAAAAGTTTAAGGACACCACATCCATAAGTGATGTTTCATTCCTGTTCTTATACTTATATGAAAAGTGAAATTTTTACTGCAAACCCTAGATCACATACAGATTGTTCATTACTTAGTTAAAATCGGTTGCATTTTGAAGGCAACAACCGCCAAGATCGCCACTCGTCCGCCGTAAACGAACACGAGATGGCAGTATAGTCGCTAATGCAATTAAAATTGGAGTTATGACGTGACTCCTTATGTAACAACTAGATGGCAGCATAGTAAACCTGACAAAAGTTGTTACTGTCAAAGCCTATAACGCCAAGCAATCTGCGTATATTATGATCTAGGCTGCAAACCCAATCTCTCTCTCTTTCAAACTGTGGATTACATAATAATTTGTCTGTTGTGAAACTTATTGAATAATTACATATTTAGTAGTCTAAGAAAAAATATATTTGCTTCACAACGGGTTGACTTAGAACAATGAATTTTGGGATAGTGTTAGATTATCTCCAGTAATTCTTCTACATCCCAATAATCTGCGACTTCTTGTCCATTCTCACTGAATTTCGACCAATTTTAATTTTTTTTTCCAAGGAAAAAAATCCAATCCTTTTACGTTTGTAGCAAACTCCACAGCTGATTACTAAAAACGGAGGGAATAAGCTGATTGACCAGTGTTATCAACTCACAATATTATGATGTAGATGGCAGTAGCAGATCGGGATCCATGTACAGCGAATGTCAAGCTCAAGAGAATTTTAGAAAATGGCATATTTTCCTAAAGGAAAAACAAAACAATCTGAAATGTAATGATTGAACAAGAAGTCTTTCAGATATGTCTAATTCTATCTCAAAATTCACAGATCTAAGTAAACCCATTCTGGACTAATTAATTTTTTTCCTACATAATATGTTATTTTTCAATAAGTTTCATAACAGACACATTGTTATATATGTCACAGTATGGAAGATAGACAGATTGAGTTTGCAGTAAAAACTTCACTATTCACAGGCGTTTGGTTCCTGTCAGGTGAGGTTTCACATAAGTATAAGGACAGGAATTGAACACCGCTTATAGAAGGGTGCCAAACTTTTGGTAAGAGCTGTATATTACAATAGCCTACATTCAAACTTTGATAACAAATACCCAAAACATTCCCAATCAAGGGCAGAAAAGCTGAAAATGTTAAAAAGTCCGTAATATCTGAACAGAAAGTAATATATGCCACTGTGCATGAAAACGAATTTATTACAAAAACATCATATCACGTAGCAGAAATGAAACCATTTACAGATGTATAGATTTTAAGGATTGCTAATTTTCGAAATTCAAAACAGGTTACATATGAAACACAACAACAGATAAACCTGCTGGTATTGATATGATTTTGCAGAAGAGTAGCAGAGCCCGCCCTTAATCTTCAAGAACACCGAAAATGTGTTAGTAAGCAAGGAGGGAATAGTTCTCTACGGCCCTCTTTTCCCGTTGAAAGAAGATCAAGAAAAATTTTGCGGCTAGTACTATCAGTATTTTTTTAGTCTGACATTTTTTAATACTAATATTTTGCAGGAGTTGCTAATTTTTATGGCTGTATTTAGAGTTGAAAAAATATGTTTTTTCTTTTTTTTTAGAGGGGTTAAAGAAATGAAAACACTTGATAGTAACATTTGTTTTGGGGTTCTTAAGAGTTATAAATATGGAATATTATACAAAAATATTAAATTTGTAGGAATAATATATATATATATATATATATATATATAATTTTTTTAATAATTTAAATCAACAACAATGTTAAAATTCACATACTCTTAAAACAAATTTGATTAAATTTGATATACACTATTTATATGGAGCACAATAACTCCGCAAAAATTCGTACTTCTACCTTTATTAGTTTAGAAAATTGAAATTTCATCTCGGCGTACCCTTTAGTTATTTTATTATGTAGTCTAATAGTTATTTATGTAACAAGTGGATAATCGTTCCTGCGACAATAGTTCGTGCGACATATCGTTCGTGCGACAATCGTTCGTGCGACATATCGTTCGTGCGACATATCGTTCGTGCGACAATCGTTCGTGCGACAATCGTTCGTGCGACAATTTTCACGAGTGTCATAATAAGATTATTCACGAGTTGGATACAACACTTTATGGCATTTTAGCATTATTAATAAATTGTAGGAAAGAAATTCAATTCGGGATCCATAGCTGACAAATTTTCTTCTTATATTCGTATCGATTAGTTGCACCTGGCCTTGGCATTGAGTAAAGAGTAGTGGATGATCTTGCAGGTTATGTTACAAATGCTCTTTTATTTTTTAATATAGTTTCTCTGAATCACAGAACTGTTTTATGTGATATTACAAAAGCGATACAAAATTGTTAAAGATTAGAAATAAATGATACGTTACCTTCTGTCCTGGATTTCATTTCTTGTTACGTCGCGCGTAGAAGCGATAAACAAGATAGCAAGCGTTCCGGTATTACGTCATAGCAAATACGTCATTGCTTTTATTCGCACGAGTGCTATAATAAGCCAATTACGCACGATTTTCGATGTAGTAACAACCTGTTTATAACCTAGGATGGCATAAAATGTATTATTGTTCTTCGTGTTTTTAAAATCTTTACTCCAGTTTTATTTTCTAAATAACTTAATTTTGTACAATAATTATTTTATTTGCTTTATGATGTGTAATGTCTGTAGTTTTATTTTGTAAATAATTTGATTACGTAAATGCGTTATTATCGTACTAGATATTTTCTCGTAAGTTGAAATTAATGCAAGAACAACTTACAATGTTGGCTGTGTTCTTGGAATAACTAGCTTTATTTACCTTCTATGTTATGTAATAATATTGAAATTCCGGCATATAATTTAATATAATAACAGTACGAAATTAACCACGATTTATTGAAACACCGGGCAGAACAGGCTGAGAACCCGTGGCCTCGAAGAATGGTGCTTCGAACGTCAGAATGCATAACAGGCCGCATAAATACCAACATTGTTTATGCTTATTTTTCCACGCCTCCTTAATACGTTTCGGGATTCGAACCAGGGTTGAGAGGTGTGGGGAATATCTTCACGCTCTCGTCGAGGTCACTTGACCTTCACACCTGCTGTACATTATGAGATGGGCGGGCTGCATACTTCTGAGGTCCCGGATCTTCTCTTGTGATTTCATACACCACATGGCGTCATCTCTCAGAACAAAAGAGAGCTATCGCTCAAAGAATCAAAATAAAAAATATGAAATATATTACAACACTATGTAATACTCGTCTAGTTTCTGTAACTGGTAAGGAGTTTCAAGACACATATATTTTACTTATGATTCATTATCCTGAAATATAATTATTGTATAATAAATATCACTTCTCATAGATTATGAGAAAGCCTTTGAATTAAAAATTAATAAATAATTATTTGAAATCTTAAGTAATAGAAATTTACAAGATGCTCTTTTCTATGCAAAAGGAAAGTATACGGAAACGATTAAATAACATTTAAACATGTATTCAAAACTTTCAAATTTGCACAAATTAAGATAGAGATAAAACGAAATAATTATCCTCTATTATTCAACATTTTATATCATTTATGTTAATTAAATTATCTCCGAATGGAATAAGGAAGAGATAACAGTAATAAAAGTTCTAAAGGAACTTCCATCTCAAAACAGTCCTTACTGCCGATGATCAATTCTAGATAACAGATTTAGAATTTTCGTTACAACAGTCCACATACAAGTTGAAAAAGATACCAATAAGTATGGTTTAATTCATATGCAGAGAGAAGATAAAAGATATTGGGGTGCACATTAGCTTATAAATAGACATCGGATTTTTAGGCACTAAAAATTGCAGTTTTAGGCGCCTAAAATAAGCTCAAAATTTGTAAAATTAGGCTCTATTTTAATGAAAATAGGCATTTTAGGCACATCAAGGTATCATACTTATTTCTTTCACTGAAATTTTTAGTTATACACTAAAATACGCACAAAAAAGTATGTTTAAACATTAAAAAAGAATACTATATTATATTTATAAACAGAGCTGCACAAATTTAATATATTGAAACTAATGAAATAATGATTATTGATATCAAGATTACTCATTTTAAGTTATTAAAATTCAGTTCCATGCTCAGACTTTATTATAATTATCTGCACAGTACACCACCAGAATTTTTTCTAAATTCTCCACAGTTAACCTATGCCTTTTGTCACTGAGAATCATTTTGAAAGCAGAAAAACTTCTTTCAACCGAAACTGATGTGAGAGGCGCAAATTTTTAATTAGGTACAATAGAAACATCAATACTTACTGGAACATTTACACTTTCCCCCGATATCACTCTTGATACTTTTTCCAACAATGAAAATCCTACATTCTTATTTAATACGTTGTCCCACTTATTTTTAACTTTTTTCCCAGTTTCGCCCAAAGCTGAATGTATGTTCACTTGAGCTTCCTTTACTATTGCTATTTGGCTACAAAGAGATTGTTTTTCACGTTCTAATTGTTCAATGCTTGCAGGTATGAAAGAAAAGTTTGATGTTATGTAGGCAATATCGTTTTTCACTCGTGAGTCATTCAGACAATCTTTCACTGCTTTCACACACGCTGCACTATCAGTTTCAGGTAATTTATCAATAACTGTGACCACTTCTTTAAAATACTTATAATAATACACCACTGACTGAATCCAGGTTCCCCATCGTGTAACAACCGGCTGAGGTGGGAGTGGGATGTCTGGAAAGTTCTCTCTGAATATTGAAATCCTGGATGGGGCTTTACAAAAACATTTTTTTTTGTGTTAGAAATAAACGAATTGACAAGAGGAAATTCATTCCGGATTGTTTCAGAAACCCTGTGAAGGCCATGCGCTAGACAGGTTACATGCGTGAGGTTATGATAACATGTTTTAAGAAGTGGAGCTGCAGCAACCATGTATGAGGCAGCATCAGTACAAAACAACAGAACTTTAGAATCGTCTATATTACCTGAGTATAAAGACTGTAGGCCTTTATTTACAAAATAAGCAATGGCTTGGCTATTCACTTTCGAAAGTTCCTTAACACATACGAGGTGTGGAATCGAAGGTCCATCAGGACTAAGTTTTCCTACTACCATATTTGCTATATACCTATTCATAGGATCTGAGGTTTTATCCACAGAGACCCATATGTAAGAATCACCTATATCCTCCCGAATGGAAGCTAAAGTTTCATTGTATATTCTGTCTAAGTAATTTTTTCTTAGGGTCGACTCAGATGGGATATTTTGTTTGCAGTATTTTTGTAAAAACTGTCTTAAAACCGGATTTTCATTTGCATTCCAGGGAATGTTAGCAGCAACAAACGCTCTGGTTAAATCAGCATAGAAATTGCTGCTGAGATTGGCTGAAGTAGGCTGTGTTAGTAAAGTTTGTTGCAGTTGATTTTTCTGCTGAGCTTTAGCCTTATGAGCCGCTCCTTTCACATGCTGCTTTAGGTGGCACTTCGTTTCTTGCGAAATCTAAAAATGTAAAATAAACTGAATTAAAATAAAATCCTAATTGTTGTATTGCCGTATTTCTATCACAAAGTTAGTGGGTTCGAACAATAAAAATTTTAATGACCTGCAAATACTCTAACTATCGGAATTTAAAAGGTTAAAGTGTAGTGGTAGTGTAGTGGAATTATACCTCAGGATAGCTCAGTCAATGTATAAATATTATAGGCCTACTCATTAAAATTAATAGAATTTATATATTCCAACTATTGTTACATACCTGTTTGCTACAAATCTTGCAGAATATTATTTTTCCATCATAAGTGAATTCTGAATATTCTGTTAGCCATTGCCGGATCAATGTAGATTTTGCACTTATATATTTTTCGGCATTATCGCGTTAAACTTCACAGGAAAACGTCCTACCGCTCAAAATTTCTCAACACAAATAAGGTGAGGGAAAGAGCAACTGTTAACGAGCATTCAAATGAACCGTTGTTATTGAGATTCAATTGGACAAAAATACAAAGTTCCACTTATTGTTGCATTTCCTGGTAGTGTTAACACTAGGAGGGCCATTCTTTTAAATATTTTGTAACGGTTTACTCTACTAATTCGCAGTTTTACGACTTTTCATAAATATTTCAAAAACACTCTTTCTCCAAAACTTGTGATTTTATGACACTCTGAAGGGCAGTACAGCTAATCGGTTTCAGACCGAAAACAGTCATTTTTATAGTATAGTATATCTCTGAATCGGTAGCAGCACATGTTGTGATTGTTGCCTGCTTCAAAACTAAGGTTGGTTCTTTGTCGGCATTTATGCCTCCAAACACGTTAAATTCGGTGAAATCTATTGTGAGTGTCGTGAGATTCAAAACATTTTGTTTCCTTTATCAATGGTTTCATGGCCGGTGTGAAGCAAACTTTCCACTTTTTAAATGCCTTAAATTTCGCAGTGAATGCATGTATAAATTATAAAAAGTAAGAGTAAAATGCGAAACTTTACAGTGAGTTAGGCATTTTTAGGCGAATATTAACAAATTAGGCTCTAATAACCGATTTAGGGCATTTTAGGGCACTATAAAACTCTTTGAATACCTTTAAATTTCCATGAAACACAAATATTAATAATTATTTTTACTTTTCTCTTAAAGAAACAAATTGGCATTTGCCCTAGAATCCGATGTCTGCTTATAAAATATAGAAAAAAAATAACAAAAGTACGGTATCTGAATATGGAAGTACCAACAGGTATGATGCACAGAGCTTGGAAACCCTCCACAACATTAAACAAACTGACTGAAATTCTGTAACATATTAGCAATACTATTCTTCTAAATGAATACGAAATCTGGTATTTAAAACGAGATAAATACAAATTTACGGCTGAGGAAAGTAAATGTTTAAGGAAAAGAGCTAAATACACATCTCAGACCACAAACACAATGAAGAAGTCCATAAGGAACTAAGACCTGAACAAAGAGAAATAGAAAACTAAATGATTTCAATACACACAAAGAACTAACAGAGACAGAAACCACAATTAATTCTCAATTACAGTTCATAGAGTACCTCTGATTGAGGTTCTGGCTGATATGTATATCTATTATCAGACAGTACATCTCACTTGACGATATGTGTTAGAGGAAGAACATTGTTTGTATGCATCTGAAGTGTCATTAGTGGAATATGTAGCTAATCGGCGATGTAAGCATTGGAGGGGGAAAGGAACTGGCCACCCTACCCCATTATGTCCTAGCCTTGTTGCCTCATGAGTGATACCTTATAGGTGTTACTTATGAGGTTCAAACCTGTCTTCGGACAGTTGACTAAACAACAACAGTTCATAGCGAAGAAAAATTTAAAGGACGCTCTCAGAAAAGACTTATGATTCACAGGCCGGAACGGGTCACACGCTCCAAATGCACAGTAATTTTATGATGATATAACTTAATGATTATGATGATAAATATTTTATGTATCGTATCATATCATATCATATCATATCATATCATATCATATCATATCATATCATATCATATCATATCATATCATATCATATCATATCATATATCAAATTTTGGGGTGTACTATAAACAGTAACATGAGCTGCTGCCAAGAAGTCAAGAGGAGAATAGCAATGGCAAAGGAGAAAAAGGGAGCATCTTCTGCGGACCTCTGGAGAAAGAACTAAGGAAGAGGTTAGTGAAGTTCTTTTTGTGGAGTGTACCATTGTACGGGGCAGAAATATGGAAATTACGACGAAGTGAAGAGAAGCGAATAGAAGCATTTGAAATGTGGATATGGAGAAGGATGGAGCGTGTGAAGTGGACAGACAGAATAAGAAATGAAGCTGTGTTGGAAAGAGTGAATGAAGAAAGAATGATGCTGAAAGTGATCAGAAAGAGGAAAAGGAATTGGCTGGGTCACTGGTTGAGGAGCAACTGCCTTCTGGAGGATGCACTTGAAGGAATGGTGAACGGAAAAGAGTGCGGGGCAGAAGAAGATATCAGATGATAGACGACATTAAGATATTGGATCATATGAGGAGACAAAGAGGAAGGCAGAAAATCGGAAAGACTGGACAATGCTAGGTTTGCAGTGAAAGACCTGCCCTTGGGCAGAACACTATGAATGAATAAATATCACATCACATCACGTCATATATCACGTCATGTCATGTCAAGTAATGTCATGTCATATCATATTATATACCATATATCATATCATATCATATCATATATCATATCATATCATATCATATCATATCATATCATATCATATCATATCATATCATATCATATCATATCATATCATATCATATCATATCATATATGTCGTATATTGTATATATCGCATAGCGTATATCATATATCGCATATCACATATCACACCATACCACACCACTTCATGTCATGTCATGTCATGTCATGTCATGTCATTCCACCGGGTATTTACCCATTTGCAGTGTGAATGAATACGCCTACATACACACTGCTATGACGAACGGTTAGAATGTCTGAGTAAAAATCCAGTGGACCCGAGTTCATATCCTGACTGGAACAAGTTACCTGGCTGAAGTTTTTCCGGGGATTATCCTCAACCTATTAAGAGCAAATGCTGGATAACTTTCGGCGCTGAACACATGAGTCATTTCGTTGACATTAGGCCTATCACTTTCATCTCATTCAGACGCTAGATAACCATTACAGGTGATAAAACGTCATAAAATAAACCAATTAAAAATGTGATATGGCGTGCATCTTCGTACCATATCGTACCTTTCCACATCATGTATCATATTGCATGACATACTGTAGAATTAGCACATGTTTTTCTTTAATTATCGTATTTTATATAAATACGTTTTAAATCGAAAGTAACAAAAGCAAAAGTGTATATAAAACACACAGAGTAACAATAATTGTGTCATCGCTAAAAGGCAGTGGTAGCAGTGAAAATGCACATGCACACACACCATGCTTTGAAAACCTCAACACCGAAATTCGAGCAAAAAACTGGCAGTGAGATTGCAAGCCTCAGGGCTTGAACCACGATCCTTGGTTAAATGAAGCGTGAGTCACTGAGCAGAACATCACTCAGCGATTTACTGCAAGAGTCACTCAAGTACTGAGTTCTCTTCTTTTGCGACTCCCATTGTGTTACATCATAATTACAGGCAGGAGACAGACAACAGTGGAACAAGTGACATTAAAGTTACACGTTAGGTGTTCGTAGCAGTATTAAGTGATATTTTTCTCGTCTTTTTAATAGAATTTCTTCTGTTAATGATACTAATTATTATTCAAAATGAATGTTTGACGAAGGTTTAAAATGTATGTTGTATTACCATTGTCAGCTGATGTAATTATTGCCCTCATTTTTAAATTTTGCTATCAATCTGTCTTCACTAATTTTCTCAGTCAGGTAACATCCAAACGGAATTCGAACCAACTGCCGAGCTGACCTTGGATTATGAATTTAAATGTCATATTAAGAATTCAGATAAGTTCGTAAAGTATAATATCAAATAGTTTGTTTAATTTTCAGTCTATCACTTATCAAGGTATGGAAACAGAAATGAATTCTGTTACATCAATTACAATATATTATATTAAGCATTACGAATATTTTCGACTTTTAAAGTAAGTCATCTTCAGGTGATGTGATTTGCTGACAAAAACATTTCATCATAGGTGAAAAGATACAATGATAAAAACACATATAAAACACTTGTAAGATTTAACCTTGTTTATTCATTATTAAAATAATTTTAAACAATTTTAATTTTTCAATACTGGCACACTGTTTGCTATATTTAAACATACTTCTACTAATCACAGCCATATTCACTTGATTGTTTCTATCTGAATGTTTTAATTCAATACTATGTTTGACGCCATGATTTATAACCATTTTTAAAATGAATAAGCAAGGTTAAATCTTACAAGTGTTTTATATGTGTTTATGCTCGACCATGCCAAAATGTAGTAATTATACACCTGGTAGTAGCCCTTTAATGCACCTCATTAAAGTATACCTATTCATTATAATTCAGTTGTTCAGCAAATGAGAAATCACCTTTGTACTGATTGTACCATTATAAAAACGCAAGTATCGATTATTCTCGGATATGCAATCGAAAGACAATTAGCAAAAAGTCACGGAGGCTGGAAATCCAGTACTGTCGCAGAAGGTTATGTTCTGTTACTATAATAATTAGCGTTAATTGTAAATAATATTCAAATAAATTCAATTTGTCATCTCGTTTTTCAATTCTAAATCAATTTCCAGGTTATATCAAGCCTAATGTTCATGTTATTCTCTAGATTATATCAAGGTCAATGACATTCGTGTTTCGGAAAAAATCAATACTTTCGGGTCTGCGCACATCTCACAATTCAGGTCAGTTCCACTCCTCACTTACCTAACCATAACATGAATACTTCTGAATAATATCAAGTTAGAAATATGGTCGAGCATAAAAAGTCGTATGAAACTTGCCTATAATGGTAATTATGACACTCGTATGAAAATTATGAAACTCGCTTGCGCTCGTTTTATAAACAAGCATACTCGCGTGTTAATTACTACCCTTATAGGCTCGTTGCATAATATACTATTTTATCATTGTATCTTTTCACCTATGTTCAAATCTATTTGTCAGCAAATCACATCACCTGAAGATGACTTACTTGAAAAGTCGAAAATATTCGTAATCCATAATATAATATATTGTAATTGATGTAACAATTCATTTCTGCTTCCATACCTTGATAAGTGATAGACTGAAAATTAAACTATTTGGGTGCTATTCATAGACATTCGCTAGCCCGAGCTACGAGCGCGCTAAACAGGATTCATTTCATGCCATATCGCTAACGCTGGTTTATGAATACGAAAAACGTTAGTTCGCTGATCATCCACCGAAAGCCCGTGCTAAGAATGTCTATGAATAGGGCCCTTCGATATTATACTTGGATTATGAGTTTAGCTTATTCCTGAATACGCTGGTGATCGGAGTAATAATGACAAGGGAAACCGCATTACCGATATAAGGCGGGTATGTCCTAGTACTGTTTTATTCATAGAAGAAATCCATTCAAGTTTTTACTATCGTTTTATTTTTTTTTTTTTTCAGTTTAATGGTGAATTTTCCTACTGCAAGCCTATTAAGCATCCATGAAAACTTTCAATGGAGCAATTCATTCATTCATTCATTCATTCATTCATTCATTCATAGTTTTTTGTCCAATGACAGATCTTTAATTGCAAACCCAGCATTTTCTGATCTTCCCTATTTTCCGCCTTCCCCTTAGTCTCCGTATACGATCCATAGGCCCCTTCTATTAATGTTTCTATAATCTGATATTCTTCTTCCATGAACTCTACTTCCGTTCACCAATCCTTCGAGTGCATCTTACCGTACGGAGTTTCTTTTTAGGCAGTGACCCAGCCACTTTCTTTTCCTCTTCCTGATCAGTTTCAGCATTACTCTTTCTTCACCCACTCTTTCTAGCACAGATTTATTTCTTCCTGTTTGCAGTTTTTCTTGGGAAAGATGAATACGTTAACTTCCCGTTGCTTTCCACACATCACTCTCTTTCGCATCAAGGATATCACAAGCCCCAGCATGGAGGTAAGGAGAGTGGATTTAAATAAGCAAACCCTCCGCACTTCTTTGGTAGAAACTGTACAAAGAGGCTCAAAATAGCAATGTGTTGTTATAGAGGTTAAGAAGACATTTTAGTGCTATAGATTTGACATAACTTCTTAACAAAACATACGAAAAGGCACAAAATTGTAATGATCTACTATAAACGTTTAATGCAATTAGGGGAATTCTGAATCTCCAACCATCTTTTTTCATTTCGGTCATTTTCGGTCATTTTCGTTTCACAGTTGCTGCATTTCGCTTCAGAATATAACTTTTAATTATAGGAAGAGAAATTAACTTTCCGATAGTAGAGGTATATCGCTAGAAAAACCGAGTATACTATAGATTTGATAAAATATATAGTTTTCCTCTGTTGCTATTATTATTATTATTATTATTATTATTATTATCATCATAATCATCATCACTATTATTATTTTAATATTTATAATTATTAATTTTGTCTTTATACCTCAGGTTTTGCATAGATTTGTACATTTTGTGATATACGTTAAATAAAATGTTTCTGAAAAGAGTTTTGATAAAAATTTGTTTTCCTTGATATAGGAGAAAGTGTTGTACCTTAAACATTTTTCACATTCATTTTTTTTTAATTTTGGGAAATGAAATTTTTTTAAAATGAAAAAATGCTCGAAATAATTTTATTATTGAAGATTCCTTTACAACTTCCTGCATGTATTTTCCTGTTTTACAGATCTATTAAGGATAGAAAAAATAAAATGAAGGGATATGTAATGTGTTCAAAGGTACAACAGGATCATGTACCTTGGAACATACACTCTTGTAAGTTGGAACACATGGAATATAGGTGAGAATATAGTTGTGGAAACTGACAATCATATTTAAAATGTATTTGCCATCATAAACCAGAGCAGGCTTCTCTGACTGAGATTCTGTTTCCTGGAGGAGCAATAACTGCTTCAACAGCTTTCTTCAAGGCATCCGGATCAATTGGGGGCCTTTAACTCCAGACTTACTTCGTGACGTGATCTTAAAATAAAAGAAAAATAAAAAAACCGATAATATCGTGTACTTTGGAACATGTTCCATGGTGCAAGATGTTTTGTATTCAAAGGTACAAGAGGCTGCACGTATAAACAAATATGGCTCCCAAAACTAGAGATTCGAATAAATCATGGAAATTAAAATATGTTATTACTCACCAGATGATAGGAAACACACCCTACTTGAGAGATATTAACAAATACAATCCGGTTTTGTGTTAGAAAACATATATCAATGAACGAAATGTTTACTTTTGGTACTAAAAAACTTCTTTTGTCCACGGAACTCACACATTGCAGTAAATGAAACTGAAACTACGACCAGAGATACTCTGCGCCTTTCTCTTCAATCTACAACAGTTTGAGTCCTCTAGGTAGCAGCAAAAATTAAAAAACAAAAAATTTTCAAAGGTACACTATACTGAAGGTTCAATAGTCTCGCCTATGCATTGCCTTACTGTTCCATTATGGGAAAAAGGCTAATTAGAGTTCCCCTGTCTCTGATCGTGTCAAAACACTTATAAAACTGTCATTTTATCCTTAAAGTGAATTTCTGTAAAGTTTAAGGACATCCCTTCAAAAGTGATGTATTACTCTTGTCCCTATACTTATATGAAACCCCCTGATGTTTATATAAGGGACCTAATGCCTGTTAAAAATGAAGTTTTTGTACTGCAAATCCAATCTCTCTACCTTTTAAATTACGGATTATATAACAATTTTTCTGCTATGAAAATTATTAAAAATACATTTTTTTGTAGGAGAAAAATTAATTAATCCAGAATGAATATATTCAGATCAATGAATTTTGGGACAGAGTTAGAAATTTCTGAAAGGCTTCCTGTATAAATATTACTTTTTGTTTAAGTAAATTGTGACATCTCGTTCATGCATTCAAATTAATTTTTTTTATATTTTCTTTAGAAAAAATTGTCATTTTCTAAAATTCTCTTCAGTTTGAAATTCGCAGCAAATTGACCCGTGACCGCCAATGCCACTTACATCATAACATTGGGAGTTGTTAATACTGTTCTATCAGTTTATTCCCTCCATTTTAGTAAATAGCTGTGGAGTTTGCTACAAGTGTGGAAAGGTTAGACTTCTTCCTTGAAAGAAAGTGAATACAGGTCAAAATTCAGGAGAGGACGTGAAGTATCAGATTATTAGGATGTGGAAGAATGACTTGGGAAAATATCTAAATCTATCCCAAAATTCAATGATCTGAAT
Organism: Periplaneta americana; assembly: GCF_040183065.1. Taxonomy (NCBI): domain Eukaryota; kingdom Metazoa; phylum Arthropoda; class Insecta; order Blattodea; family Blattidae; genus Periplaneta; species Periplaneta americana. The sequence continues at coordinate 113,270,862 of NC_091122.1, read as the reverse complement.
ACATCCATTGTGGAGTAATTAATATTGTTCCTACAAAAAATTTAATTTTTCAGTAAGTTTTGATAACAGAAAAAATGTTATACGGTGTGTTAATTAAGTATGGAATATTACTAATAATTCTTTATATATTCAATTTATGTAAAAATACCAAAAACAAAAGTTGTTGAAGATATCTAATTAAAACTTATGGCTGTGGTCTCACAAAGGTATTGATTCATGTACAGGGTGTGGCAAAAAAATTACACTTTTTTAAATGGCACAAAATACAAATCTTACATATTTGAAATCTCCATTCAATTTTACACACAAATATAAGTGTGACTCAGCATAAATGATGAATATTCTCTTGTAAATGTTATGGTTCTTTCAAATGCTTTGATAATGTAACAGAAAATAAATGTGTGTATTTACAATGAAGTAGGCCATGAAATAAACAAAACAAAAACATAATTGTGTTTGCAGTAAAAAAAATACTTTCCACGTGCATTTGGTCTCTTTACAAATATCAGAGGACTTCACATAATTATAAACACAGGAGTAAAACATCTCTTTCGAAAGGGTGTCCTTAAACTTATGGTAGAACCTATATACTTACGTTTTGTTAAGAAGCTGCCGGTATGTTAAGCTATATAGTAACATCTTTCTACTTTAGCCTTTATGTATGCTTATGTTAAAAAGTTATGTAGAGCTCAAAAGCAACTCTTTAAACTTCTTTGAGTCTTTCTGTATACGTTTTTTAAAAGGTTATGTTAGGGTCTATCTATAACAGGCTATTGTTAATGTCATGCTCTTTGTATGTTTCTGTTTAAAATGTTCTGTTAAGCTCTATAACACCTCATTACTACTTTGTGCCTCTATGTATGTTATTGTTTTAAAGTAATTCATTGTTACTCTGAGTCCCTTTGTATATTTTAGTTAAAATGTTACCTTAAGGAGAACAAAATGTTTCACAAAAAGAAAGAAGAGAATAATCTTGTTATAAACATAAAACAAGGGACTTGAAATATTGTTGAATATCGTAACCAGTGCAAGAAAATAAATTTACCATTAGTTGCTCAAGCCATTATTACTATCTTGAATGCAATTCATATTATGTGATTATATTCAAACTTCATTTATTTTTTTCAATAATATTTTGTTGCGAATTTTATCAACAAAGAAGCGGGTGAGTATTGCAGACTTGGGAACGGACATTTCCCTTTAATTGGTGTTTACTTAAACGTTGCACGTTAAAAAATAGACTTGTTATATTTCATGCTTGCTGAAGAAAATCTCGCAGACACTGCCGGGAATAGAACCCAAGTCATAAATTGCACTTCGACCTGAATAAATTTCAAAACAAATCCAGAAAAATTTTAACTGTAAAACATTTTAATAAATTTAACTGAAAGGAAGTGATTTGTATGCGGTACATCTCGTAAAATTTTAATGTTAATTTTTAAACTATTATTCAATTTGTATCATTTTATCTCTCTTGATTTTTTAATCTATTTTTATGAAACATAATGACCTGAATCTATTAAAATGCATGGATGGCGGATGGGTATGGTAGTGGAATCCGAGGTTTTAAAATTTTACTCCATATTCCGTTCTTCCAAGTCTCGATCTCACAGTCGCCGGCAAGTATCGAATTCTGATATTTCGGTGGGAAGAGTGCCCCTTGAATTTCCTATGTAGGAATTCCAGAATGAAAGCAGAAGGGAATCGCAGTATTCCAATATTCCAAATAAAATTTGTGGCACATCTGTAATTTCCAGCGCAAGATCGTATAGGCTCCGTCGGAAATCGAATTCCGGTCTTCATGTTGAAAATCTCTCCACTTGCTCTTCCAACCTGCACGAAAGAGCCGACAAATGTAATTCTCTGATAATACATTTCGGGAGATTCGCGGATGCTGTTCAGAGTAGACGAAGAAGCATACAGATATGCGGTCATGTCACGTTTCCAAGGGAAAAACATACGGAGCACATGTGCCGTTGTGGCATGCACGTGTCGTTCTTAATGACGGGGGGTGTGGCAGGGCTCTTGATGCTGGGGGAGGGTCAACACAGGCACCGGCCCGCCATCTGGAATAAGCGCGTGTAAATCATCGTGGATAATCTTTCTAATCTAGAGATAGATTCTGTGTTGTCAGCGCTGCGACTCTGCGTCGTTTTTCACGTGGAATTGAAATGCGAGCAGCGCATATTTGAGCTCGTTTGTTGTACTATATACAGGGTGATTCTAATATTTTGCAATATAAATGCAACATGGGGTAAAAGTATACGACTTTTATATATGTATATGTACATAAACGACCACAAATATTATCAGAATATGCAGGCTCTAAATTTCTAAAATTTTATGAGAAAATGAATTCACAATTGGACAAAAATTACAAGGTAACAGGTAACACAACAAGACTTATTAGAACTTAAATATCTAATAAAGGCATAAAAAGGGTTACTGATAATATTTTTCAAACCAGTTTTATCCGAGTATGAAAAAAACAAAAAAATTCTGCAGTTACATCATTTGGTAATCATAACATTGTTATGGTCTCTCTGACATTTTTAATATTTTTCCTGTATGTAACAAACACTTATTTCTGAAAAGCAGAGTACTCTCAGATATGTAGTTGTTTATTTTAATACAATTAATTTTTTATTTGTCCTATAGACTATAAAATATGTTAAAATTTGCATAATGTTTTGTGACCTAATTTGTCTATTTTCAAAGAAATGGGCATTATTGTAGTCTAACATTTGCATAAATTAATGTTAAATCAGTGTACAAATTTTCAGAATCCTATCTCTAATGGTTGTGGAATTATGGAATAATGTGTGAAAATTTTCAAATTTTGGAAAATTTAATGTAAAGTAAAAAGTGAATTCTTAAAAATATTATTAGTAACTTTTTTATACTTTTATGAGATATTTAAGTTCTAATAAGTCTTGTTGTGGTACTTTGTAATTTTTGTCCAATTGTGAGTTCATTTCCTTATAAAATGTTAGAAATTTAGAGCCTGCATTTTCGGATAATAATTGTGGTCGTTCACGTACATTTACCCTTAAAGATTAAAGATTATATTTTATTTAACGACGCTCGCAACTACCGAGGTTATATCAGCGTTGCCGATGTGCTGGAATTTTGTCCCGCAGGATTTCTTTTACATGCCAGTCAATCTATTGACATGAGCCTGTTACATTTAAGCTCACTTAAATGCCATTGACCTGGGCCGGGATCGAATCCGCAACCTCGAGCACAGAAGATCAGCACTATATTGACTGTGCCATCCACGGCAACACAACTTTCAATTTTATGTCAAGTCGCAACATCTATTACGTGCATCATTATAATATGGAGTGTTATTTTATTCAGCGTCGAAATTAAATGTAGGGTTAAGTATCAGGGGGGTTTAACTGTTATGATGCAAGGTGTATCATCATGAACGTTTTTCAGTTTGCCGCATTGGGCCAAAGTGTTGTTAGTTATGTCCCAATGGAAAGGATGAGAAAAAATGGGTTATAAATATTGCCATTCTGTCAATTTGAAACTGATATGAATATCAATTATTTACAAAATTTGTCAGTTTTGTCACTGATATTATTAGTGATATATAAAATTGTATTTTCCTTTTTGTACAGGCGATTTAATTTTCAACTCGAAGACAAAATAGCAATATTAGCCACTTTTGTTCTGTTCGTCAGTGATTAGATATTGGCGATCTTATTATGTTTCACTATTAAAGACACTGGCCGTTGATGTGAACAGATCGAATAGCAGAGGAAATGTGTTGCGAGTTTAACGTTCAACCATTCATATGTAAATGTTAAACTAAAAAAAAAAATTATGTGGTATGCTAATTGTTGTTAAATATTTAATTTAAATTAATAAATGATTGCGTGCTATGCTTCTGGCGAGTAATATGAGAATAGTAATAATAACAAATTCGGAAAACGTATTATGTTTTTCTCGTCTTAAATTTTTACATTACCCCGTTAACATGCTTCTGTCTGTTGTCGGCTATCTTCAGATCTGGTTGTTGCTGGTCTTGACGCCTTTTGTTTGTGTTTCCTGTGGGAGTGTGTTTGTGTAGTGTAATGTGGAGTATGTTGAGAATTTCATTTGGATGTGTTTTTGTGTGCCTATATATTTCGTATTGTTCTAGTGCGTTTAGTTTAATTTAGAACAATACGAAATATACATAATATATAGGAATAATAATCTAGTACTATGAGTATATTTTCATCTTTCTTAGAATCTCTAGTTTTATCATTCCTATAGAATATAGCTAGTTTAGAACAATACGAAATATATAGACACACAAACACACATCCAATTGAAATTCTCAACACACAACTCAATTTCAGAACACACACACTCTTTGACTCCACATTACACTACACAAACACGCTATCACAGGAAACACAAACAAAAGGCGCCAAGATCAGCAACAACCAATTCTGAGTATGGCCGATAACAGGCAGAAACATGTTAGCGAGGTAACGTAAAAATTTAACACAAGAAAGACATAGCCTAATACGTTTTTCGAAGTGATATAGTGTTAAAAGTTGTGTAATCAAGATGCATAATAATAAATTGTTGATGTAATGAATACCTTTCATGCCTATCGGGCTGTGTAACATGAGAGGTAATTCCGATTTTTGCCATCAGTGGCAATAACATTCGCTTACAATTTCAACAGTCTCTCTATCGTATATATTGAGTTGGAGGTATCTAAAGCATTTTACTATGCTAATTGCGGCCAACAAATTTCGACTGTAGTTTTCTTAGTGATATAAATATACGACACGGGCCAAAAGCTTTACTTTCCTCCTGGGGGAAGCCATGCTAAGGATTTTCATCCCTCTTTAAAATCAATCGTCTTCGGCTAGGTTTCGACACGTGAGCCTCAGAACTAACGGGAAATTATACCGGACGCCATCGAAATATTTATGTCATAACAGATAAACTCAACAATGTGAACGAGTCCATTCCTATACACAAAGGAGGCCTACTTGGAAGAGTTTATTATAATCCATTGGAGGGGTTGCAATATCGTGTTTAAAAATAATGCAAATGTAATGTTATTGAGTTGTGTTTTACATGGATGCAAAACAGACGCGTACTCAATACATGTGTAACTATAGAAAGTTAATACATACAGACAGATAAAAATAACACTTTTTACAAAATATTCTCATGTGCTTATAATAATTATATATATATATATATATATATATATATATATATATATATATATATATATAGCTGTTAATTTTACACTATCTGTAGCTCAAAAACGGTTCTCTTAATAGTAGACTAAATTTAAAAGGGGGGATATACTGTTATTCATAGTTTACTTCATTCCGTTCATTAGATGCACTAAAATATTACAGGAAGTTGTAGGCCTGTTTATTAATCCTAATTTTTCCCATATAGACATTATATTCAATCGCAGATATTTCCTCAAATCCTGTCTTTTTATGTGTGCTTTACGTTTTTAATGACTATCTTAGTTTGTTAGCAACTCAGTTATCTATTCATTGGGTCAATTATATACAGAGTGATTCATAATTAACTGTACTGACTTTTTGGATGGAATGTAGAGGTAAAAATAAGACTAAAATGTTCTAGAAAACTTTTCCCGCAAATCATTACTTTCAGAGTTATAACGAATTATGTTCTATCTTGCTAGACATAAAACATGGGCCAGTAAAGTTTTCGGTTGTATCACGCTCGTCTTCATAGCGACTGCGGTAGATTTCTGTTATTCGTACACTCCACTACTGTTGATGTCGACCTGATAGGACTATGTTTACTTTACTGTACGTAGGTATGTTTAGTTGTATAGCGCTGTTGTATTTTCTACAGTCACCACGTCTTATTAATATACATTCATTCACTGTAGTCGTTGGTTCAGTAGGCATCAGCTGTATACGATACTATAGGTCATACAGGATCAGTTGCTTGGCCAGCCAGATCACCGGATCTGAACCTCTTGGACTTCTACTTTTGGGTCCATTTGAAGGCGCTCATTTATCCACTCAAATTCCGAACACAGCATAATTACAGCAACGAACTCAAATTGGCTGTGAAAATATTCGAAATGAGTTCAACTGACACTGCAACATTCCAAGATCAGTATACACTTCCATACTGTAAACAAAGCCCTATCAAGTCGGTATCAACTTTAGTGGGGTGTGTGAATAACAAACATTTACCGCAGTCGAACATGATACATCCGATGGCTTTATTCGCCCATGTTTTTATGTCTAGCAAGATAGTAATTACATTGTGCATCATAACTCTGAAAGTAAGGAATTCAGGGAAAATTTATACAGAATATTTCAGTCTTATTTTTATCTCTATATTACACCTACAAAGTTTGTACAGGTACTTATGGATCACCCTGTGTAATAGTTAATTAGTAAAATGTACGTAAATTAATTTTTAGCTCGTCAGTCAGTGAGGCTTTCAGTTCATTATTCAGTTAAGGGGTTAGGTAGTGTACAGAATATTTTAGTTTTATTTTTATCTCTATATTACACCTACAAAGTTTGTACAGGTATTTATGAATCACCCTGTGTAATAGTTAATTAGTAAAATGTAAGTAAATTAATCATTAGCTCGTCAGTCAGTGAAGCTTTTAGTCCATTAGTCAATTAAGGGGTAGGTACAGCTTACAGCATTAAAATTTTTGGAAATATTCAACATTTTTTCCCTGCATTACTGTATCTTATACAATAATAAAAATTGGTGTGCATAAAACACTGTTTTTCTGCTATATAAAAATATTTTTACGATTTACAAAAAATTATTTATATATATTTTTTTACAAATTCAAAATGGTGGCAGTCCACTGTGCAATGATGAAAAGTTTCGCTCGTAACTCATAAACTTGTTAACTTTTTCATGTTCTCTTTCTTTTATTTTATTACTGAAACTCATATTTACAATATCATGCTCTTTCAACTACATTCCTGAATAAATAATATATATTTTTTTGTGTTAGAAGAAAGTACTGATACTTGACCATTTTTTAAAGTGAATTTATTTTTATCAGACAATCTATCAAAGATAGAGAAGTGATCTTGCATTATATTGTAGATGTAACATGCATAAATACACACAAAAAATTTCATCACAGAATGTTCTATGGTTTTTGAGTTATGTGGTAAATGCTTCATCACTGCAGTGTGAAATGAATTTTGAAAAAAAAATGTAGGTCTAAATAATTTTTTTAAATATTAAAAATATTTTTTTTCATATAGCAGAAGGACAGTGTTTTACACATACCAATTTTCATTATTGTAAAAGACACAGTAATGGAGGAAAAAAAGTTGAAATTTTCCAAAATGTTACTGCTGTAAGCTGTACCTAACCCCTTAACCAGTGTGTAATTCACTTGGTTAACCAATTACTCGTTGTTAGTTTTTCGGTCAACACTTTCAGAGAATCGCTGGAATCCGGACGTTGGCACATCTCGTAGCAAATGATGTGTTAAATGTATTCAGAAACAGTCGGTAAACTATCACGAACTAGAACACGAGCCCAAATAAATCCGTATGCTTCAAAATTATATTTAGCGTTTATTAGTTGCGTAAATTTGGTAGCAAACAAGGGGCTTCCCACAGAGTCCAGCCGCTTTAAACACAGGCGAGTAAAATCCCAGCCAATTGCATCGATTTTCAATTAATCATGGATTTCATTTACATTTTATGTCAACCCTGTTCGAAGGAAAATCAATGGCTATACTGGACCAAGGAGCAGTATTTCCTCCGAGTTCCTTTTCACTTTTCCACACCAATGGCGGCACAAGTGTATTGATCGCACCTCGGTTGTATTTCTCGCCTGAGCCTCTGCGTTGCCCCTCAATTTTGGCGACAGATGTACATTATAATGTTTCCATAGGAACGCAAAAGATTTTTCTTAAGGAAACTGTATCGTCTTATGATGTCATATTTCTATCCGAACTCTGTACAAATACCAGAGCGTGTAAGATTTGTGGTAGATAATACGACAGACTGAGACAGGATTTCTTCGAATAATCTCGATTTTCCTATTGCTAGCATCTGTCTATCATCCCACTGTTGCTGTATAGTCATCCTAATTAATTATTAATATATCAATTCTTCACCATTATTAATGAATTAATTGGCCGTCATAAATTAATGTAGTCCACGCCTGAGGAGTAACGGTTAACGCGTCTGGCCGATAAACCAGGTGGTGCGGGTTCGAATCCTGGCCGGGACAAGTTACCTGGTTGAGGTTTTTTCCGGGGTTTTCCCTCAACCCAGTTTGAGCAAATTCGGTGCTGGACCCCGGACTAATTTCACCGACATTATCACCTTCACCTCATTCAGACGCTAAATAACCTGAGATGTTGATACAGCGTCGTAAAATAATCTACTTAAAAAAGCTTAAATTAATAATTAATTCTTCAACAATAATATATTAATTCTCGACCATTGATAAGCCTATATTAAATCTCCATCAATAATTAACATATACAATTTGTACAATTGATGCATCAATTCTGAACCATTAACTACCACAGCGATTCTCTACTCTTAATAAATAAAGTAATACATCCATTAAGTATTAAATAATTCATTTTTACTTAACATCTTAGTTTTCACAACATAAAAATTAATAATCCATGAAAGCTCCACTATTAATTTACTTTAAGAATTCTCCACCATTACTTAATATAAATTTTCACCATTAATTAATCTACCAGTACTTCATCATTAATTAATATATGCATTATTATTATTATTATTATTATTATTATTATTACCATTATCATAATTATTATTATTGACGTATATTTTTATAGTTGTATGTCTCCTTTATTTTGACCTACTGTTGACCTATTATTAGCATTTTCGTTTCTTTCTATATATTATACATATGTCTGATTTCTACTGACTTACTGTTTACATTATATTATGACTATCTACTTCAGTTTTCTGTGTAAAATTCTAGTGTACTTTAGTTTGTAAATTTGCAGTGTTTTTTGTATCGCAGTTTTACTCTTGGTTGAATGTTAGAGAAGGTTACTTAACTCTGCCAGGTTAAATAAACCATTATTATTATTATTATTATTATTATTATTATTATTATTATTATTATTATTATCATCATCATCATCAATATTATTATTATTGACTTATATTTTTATACGTTGTATGTCTCATTTATTTTGACCTACTGTTCACATTTTATTATCCATTTTCCTTTCTTTTTATATATTATATATTATGTCTGATTTCTACTGACTTGCTGTTTACATTATATTATGAATATCTACTTCAGTTTTCTTTGTAAAATTCTAGCGTACTTTACTTTGTAAATTTGTAGTGTTTTTTGTATCGCAGTTTTACTCCTGGTTGAATGTTAGAGAAGGCCGTATGGCCTTAACTCTGCCAAGTTAAATAAACAATTATTATTATTATTATTATTATTATTATTATTATTATTATTATTATTATTATTATTATTATTATTAACCAATCTATCTATTGTTTACCACTAAATATTCTATTAATGCTTCACGATTAATTAATCACCCATTCTTCACTAATTAAAAGAAGTCTCCACTAGTAATATTAATCTCAATTAATCTACAACTTCTCCAATACTAGTTAATATATACGCACTTCACTCCCCTTTGCAGCATAGTGATTATTCAGAAGAACCACCGTTTTCTTTCTTTCTAAATTTTATGACATAGATATTCCACCAAGGAACCACCTCTTAGGTATACATGAAGGTGCCGTCTGTGTTTTGAAATTGTGTGCAGAGTTAAAATATTGAAAAAATTGATTGAAGCTTTGATATGATCCATGATATAAAAAATATAAAAAAATTATTTGTGCTTCAAAGGGTTAATATTAATCTAGTAATTTTAACGATTAATTAATTTATACATTTTTCACTGTGAACTGATCAATAAATTCTACACCATTAACTAATCTATGAATTATTCATTGCTGCTTAATCTCTTAATTCATCAGCTAGCCATTTATTGGACAATATGTTCATTCATTTTGTCACCTATCTATTGATTTATTTTCCTTCCATCCATTCATCCATCTACCCACCCAACTATTCATTCATTCATTCGTTCATATTTTTGTCCATATATTTCTCTGTTAATTTTTTCACACATCTATTCATTTACACTACCATTTATCAATTAATTGATTCAGTCATTCATTAATTCATTCTGTATTGCGTTACGGATAATATTCTGATTACATGATCGTATAAATTTACATAAATTCTTATATTCCCTACTTCAAGACGGTGAAAAAAATTCTAAAATGAACATTGAATTGTCAACGTTGTCTCGTTCTGCAAAACGCGTTATTTTTCTATCAAATTTCGGATATCGTCGTTTCCATACCAACAACGTGATGTTGAAGCTCGACTACATATCTGATTCTTTTCTGTTTCATCGTCCTACATGCTTGGTCGGTTTCTTTTGTCTGTGTCGCTTCCTTCATTTGTTTTAATGGCTTGGGCCGGCGCCTGCAGATGTCGCTGCGGATCGCCACTCGAGAGGGCAGCACGTGCGTCCAATATGTCTGGTGGGCGGCCTCTTCACGCAATAATGAGGACCTCTCGTCTCTATGAGGGTGGGATCCCGTGGCCACTAACTCATTCAGCTCTCAGATAAGATGTCATCTCAATCCGTTTCGAGTGTCTATACAGCTCGGCCCACGGGATCAACGTAAAAAGGGAGAAGTGTAATTCGTGAAATGATTTACTTATATATCTGCTGTTATCTTCCGAACAATTGCATAGCTATTTTAGTGAAATGAATTAGTTAAAATTCGAGTACTGTAGATAATTAGAAATTTCGTTATCTACTAATATAGTATCTACGTATATATTGTAGGCTTAATACATGATAGGCCTATATTTCCTCTCCTCAAATATACCTATCTATCCCAACTGCCTCCACATTTACGTTTCATTTTTGCTGGGTAGGTAGTGCATCTTTAAATAGATAATAAAACTACAAATTTTTAAATTTTAATTGTGAAACCAATTTCTTAGAGAGGAAGGAATTTCTGCAAAAAGAACTACATGATAAGTACATGATTTTAAATAACTATGTAACTTAATAACTAAAGTAATTAAATAACTAACTAGACTGAAGTTAACTAATAAAATAACCTGTTAACTAAACTGATATAAACTAATAACCACGACACTAAACTAACAAAACTAAACTAAGTACACTAAGTAATTGAAATAACAAAATTTAAACTAAATATACCTCATCAATAAAATAACTAAACTAAATAAGTAACTAAACTATCTAATTAAAGTAAGAAAAGTAAAACAAATAATAATTAACTAAACTAATTTATACAAGTAACTAAACTAACCTAAATAAATAACTAAAATATCTACTTAAAATAACTAAGCTAATTAATTAACTGAATGAATTATTTACTCTTATTTCAACTAAATTGACATTTTAATTGAACTAAACTAAGTACTAAAGCAACTAATTTAATGAACTAAATTGAACCAAAAAAATGACATTTTACTAAACTAATGAAATAACTTAACTATGCAGTTAAAATAACTAAACCACATTTAAAAAGTAACTGAACTAAACTAAACTAAACTAAAATACACTGAACTAAAGTAAACTACACACTACACCACACCGCACTGCACCGCACACACCACACCAAACCAAACTAAATTATCTAATTAAAATAACTACACTAAATTAATTAAAATAACTAACTGCTAACGGCATAGTTCAGGCAGTAGCGCATTTGCCTGCTGGTCCAGAAGAGCGTGTGAAATGGACAGACGGAATAAGAAAATGAAGCTGTGGTAGAGAGAGTGGGTGAAGAAAGAATAATGTTGAAACTGATCGGGGAGATGAAATGAAAATATGAAATGAACTGTAACTAGCTAAGGAGAAAACTACCTACTCAAAGATGTACTGAAAGGAATGGTGAACGGAAAAATCTTTCTTGGAGAAGGAGAAAATAACAGATGATAAAAAATATTAAGACATTATTTTTATACCAGTACGGTTATTATCGTTGTTATTACACATTACTTTTATGGTTAGTTTGATTAATACTACCCATATTTATTATTATTATTATTATTATTATTATTATTATTATTATTATTATTATTATTATTATTATGTCTATTATTACTACTATTCGCATTTGATGTTGTGGTAAAGCCACAGATTTCCTATCTTCAAGTGTAAAACAATAGCACGTTTACAATGGTATAGCGCCAAAAGGAGGCTTCAGCAGACATCCATTCCACATCTCAAATTGCATAAAATTTCCTCGCTTAGAAGTTCGTGCCAAACTTTTTGTGACACCCTGTATTATACTACTTACTACTACTATTCGCATTTGATGTTGTGTAAAGGCCACAGATTTCCAAACTTCAAGTGTAAAAAAGTAGCATGTTTACAATGATATAGCGTTAAAAGTAAGTTTCAGCAAACATCCATTCCATATCTCAAATTGTTTACAATTTTCTCCCTTACAACAGCAAGATTATCGATCCAATCTTTCTTGTAACACCCTGTATTATTATCATTACTACCACCACCACCACCACCACCACCACCACCACCACCACCACCACCACCACCACCACCACCACCACCACCACCACCACCACCACTACTACTACTACTACTACTACTACTACTACTACTGGTGTTAGACAGGGATGTCCACTGTCACACTATTCAATACTTACATTGAATAATACACTTTTATTACGTCATACTACTTTTTAACAATAAAACGGTACGAAATAACGTGTTTCAATCAATCAAAGCTGCTTATCCTACAAATTTTATCACCTCCCTAGCATTTGTTTATCACATCCCTGGTATTTGTTTTTATCATCTCCCTTGCATTTGTTTCTTTCTTTGTCAATATTGTACTCTCAATAATTGTACTTTTTAAAATGATTCATATTTATTTCATCATCCTTAATTGAAAATTTTCTAACATTTACCTTGTTTATATTATTTAGGTTATGTTACAGTGAAATGTACAGCAGAGTCCGTATAGGTCAATTTCTGTCAGATGCGTTTCCAATTCACTGTGGGCTGAAGCAAGGAGATGCACTATCTCCTTTATTTTTTAACTTTGCTCTAGAGTATGCCATTAGGTAAGTCCAGGATAACAGAGAGGGTTTGGAATTGAACGGGTTACATCAGCTGCTTGTCTATGCGGATGAAGTGAATATGTTAGGAGAAAATCCACGAACGATTAAAGGAAACACGGAAATTTTACTTGAAGCAAGTAAAGAGATAGGTTTGGAAGTAAATTCCGAAAAGACAAAGTATATGATTATGTCTCGTGACCAGAATATTGTACGAAATGGAAATATAAAAATTGGAAATTTATCTTTTGAAGAGGTGGAAAAATTCAAATAGCTGGCAGCAACTGTAACAAATATAAATGATACTCGGGAGGAAATTAAACATAGAATAAAATGGGAAATTCCTGTTATTATCCGGTTGAGAAGCTTTTATCATCCAGTCTGCTGTCAAAAAATCTGAAAGTTAGAATTTATAAAACAGTTATATTACCGGTTGTTCTTTATGGTTGTGAAACTTGGACTCTCACTTTGAGAGACGAACGTAGGTTAAGGGTTTTTGAGAATAAGGTGCTTAGGAAAATATTTGGGGTTAAGAGGGATGAAGTTACAGGAGAATGGAGAAAGTTACACAACACAGAACTGCACTTGTATTCTTCACCTGACATAATTAGGAACATTAAATCCAGACGTTTGAGATGGGCAGGGCATGTAGCACGTATGGGCGAATCCAGAAATGCATATAGAGTATTAGTTGGGAGGTCGCAGGGAAAAAGACCTTTGGGGAGTCCGAGACGTAAATGGGAGGATAATATTAAAATGGATTTGAGGGAGGTGGGATATGATGATAGAGACTGGATTAATCTTGCTCAGGATAGGGACCAATGGAGGGCTTATGTGAGGGCGGCAATGAACCTCCGGGTTCCTTAAAAGTAAGTAGGCCTAAGTAAGTATGTTACAGTTTGTGCTGTATGAGATTATGGATAGTCGCATATCAGAGTTTGTTTAATATATATTGATAATTGAAGTAAAATGCAACTTTTCTAATAAGAATGAAACTGAATCAACAAAGCCTACTTGGCTAGTAATCGTCTACAGAGTTCAATGAAGATTGTAGGCTTATAGCTGCCACAACTGATAACAAGAGAAAAGCTAATCATAACACATTATTGCCATGTAGCGTAATATTTGTAATGATGATATGGTACAAAATACTTTTGAAGACAAATTAGTTTTTTCGTAAGTCAATTAACATTTTATTCTATTAGAGTACCGTGCTTTAATATTTCTTCTAATCGTTATATACTTTCTTATAATCGTGTAACAGTCAATTAAATCCCACTCGAGTTTTGATTTTCTCTAGATAAATCAAAACTTCTAGTGAGATTACTGTTGGTAAAATCGTCCACACTTGTTAAAAGAAATAAATACCACAACTGAATGCTGGAGATGTGCAATTAAATTCTATGTTTTTCGTCAGTGATCAGGCTGTTATTGCGGCTGCGAAAGATGACTGACAGAGAAGTATTAGTAAACTCAATAAAATCGCTAGACAGCAAAATATGAAAATCTGCCATGTAATGGCATTTATAAGAGAATTACCACAAGAAAAGGATCAAATCTGGACACACAACTGAATAAATTTCAGCTGCTTTGCGGAACAATTAAGCGAATATTACCAGGGAAAGTAAGAACTGAAACGGTATTGAAATTTTATAAAGTACTAGCCATACTTTCTTTAGTATATGGATTAAATATTGGACATTGACGAAAGGGAACAAAAAACTCGTAGAGGTAGCTGAAATGACGTTCTTAAGACCAGTTCCAGAGTACTGAAGAATAGATAAAAACTGTAAACAGGAAATCAGAGAAGAACTAAATACCCTAACAATTTCAATAATAATGAACGAAAATCAAGAAAATTGACACTCACACCTTCTACGGATGACGGATAACAGAATATATACTACAGTACATTCCATCTGGATGAAGAAGTGTCGGAAGATCTCAAATGAGATGGAGAAGCATTTTGTATAAGGAGCAGGAATGGGTCAATAGGCCTAATCCTTGAAGATCATGATCTGACTCTTCCGTGGAGCGTACTTTATAAAGCAGGCAACATATTGTCTGCGTGATGCTGCAATCCGTTGCTTAACTACCGAAATAAAATTGGTGTGCCAACGTGCCTCTGCAGCCAACCTGCCTCCATTTCCCCTACTAGCCATACTTTCTTTGGTATACGGATTAAATACTGGACACTGACGAAAGAGAACAAAAAACTCATAGAGTTAGCTGAAATAACGTTCTTAAGACCAGTTGCAGGGTATAGAAGAATAGATAAAATAGAAAAAAATCTGTATGACTTTCTTAAGACCAGTTTCAGGGTATAGAACAGATAAAAACTGTCTGACGTTCTTAAGACCAGTTTCAGGGCATTGAAGAATAGATAAAAACTGTAAACAGGAAATCAGAGAAGAACTAAACACCCTAACAATTTTAACAACAATGAATAAAAATCAAGAAAATTGACACTCACATCTTCTACGAATGACGGATAACAGAATACCCATACTACAGTACAGTCTATCTGGACGAAGAAGTTTCGGAAGACCTCAAATGAGATGGAGACAGTATTTCCAATAGGAAGCCGGAATGGGTCAACAGACCTAATCCTTGAAGATCATGATGATAAAAAATAAAAACACACAATGTCTCGCTTAGAGGTATCGAGAAATAAGTGATAATTTCAAGTGTAAATAATGATTTATTAACATAACTTTTTATATAACTTGATGTAAAAACTCTCAGAGTTTCGGATAATGCTGAATGCAACTAGATGTGTGCCCTTTGTGTTGTCCTGCAGACATCTAAACACGGTATTCAACCTCCCGCCAATTATTATGTGGCATTTGTGGAGTCACTAGCGCAGCTGCATTTGTAATGTTTTGTCTCAGTTCCTCCACAGTGTTAGCTCTGCCTCTTTGGTACACAGCATCCTTCACAAAGCCTAAGAAAAAAGTCCAAGGGGATCAGATCGGGTGACCTGATTGGCCAGGCAATGGGTTCTCCCTCGTCTTCCGATCCACCTATCCATGTACGACGAACACGGCGTTGTACTCGCGTAACAGATTTTTCTTCTGCTAGCCACAGCACACACTGAAATTTCTGTTGTGGTGTCCACATTTTGACCATGGCGGTTCTCCTACAAAATGGCGCCAGGCTTGTTTTAGCAGAAAACAAACGAAAGTTACGCATGCAGCTGTTTTCAGACTTTGTTGCGTAAACTTGGACAGGTTCTCTATTTTGTCAGATGTAAATCTCAACGATATCTTTATCTGGTTTTTAAGTGGTGAGCGTTTTTTTCTCGATCTCTCTAAGCGGGACACGGTGTATTGTTATTGTTATTATTATTATTATTATTATTATTATTATTATTATTATTATTATTATCATCATCATCATCGCTGTTATTCGTATGTTAGGAATGAAAATATTGGAATTTTATTGGGCAATGGCAAAATTAATTTATTAGCATATGCTGATGGTATTGTCCTAGTACAAACAGAAGAGGATATCAAGAAACTTTTTAGGCCTTAGTAGAAGAAACAAGAATAACAGGGTTAAAAATTAATTCTGATAAAACAAAATATATGAATATATCACGTACTTCAAATAATAGAGGGTCACTTATAATAGATGATTGGGAGTTCCAAAAAGTTACTGAATTTAAATACTTAGGAAGTATAATTAATGAAAAAGACTTTTTTAGAAATAAATTGAACATAGACTCGTTACGGAAAATAAGTGTTACTACTCCCTTCATAAATTATTGCTTAGTTCCAAACTCCTTTCTAGATTACCAAAGTTAAGATGCTATAAAACAATAATCCTACCAACTCTCCTATATTGCTGTGAAATTTGGATATTAACAAAAAAACAACAACAACAACAACAAAATCCCTTTTTAATTTTGAGAACAAAATCTTGAGGAAGATTTTTGGTCCCATTCAAGAAAATAACACATGGAGAATTTTGAACAACAGGGAACTAAGGAATATTTATAAAGATTCGGACATAATAGCCTTAATAAAAAGTCGAAGACTATGTTGGCTTGGACACGTTCTACGATGTGATGAATACCCTCTTCTACATAAAGCTTTCGACTATTATCCATGTTGTACGAGACCTCTTGGTAGACCTCGTCTCCGTTGGCAGGACCAAGTATATGATAATCTTTGTACAGTGGGAGGACGACAAGAAGATGCAGAGAACAGAAACGAATGGCGATATATCGTGAATGAGGCTAAAAACCTCTTAGGTTTTGAAATGCCCTAAATTGATTGATTGATTGATTGATTATTCGTATTTGATGTTGTGTAAAGGTCAAGACATGGAAATCTGTTTTTTGTCTAGCAAAGTCTCCTCTCAGCTTAGATGAAGACCTTATTATATTATGCTATCTACATATATTATTATCATGAAAGTATACTACAGCGTTAGATAATAGCACTAAATTCGTTATTAAACTGCGACTAGATTACAGGAACACGTGATAGGCATTTTTGTTATACTATGATTTCTGGAATTATTAACCGTACATTCTTCCGCTTCGTAGTTGTAGCTATTGCTTCCCGGAGTTACCCGTCACTGTTCATTCCATTTCCACTCAATATGCTACCCCTGTCAATTCTGTGTGCAGGCAACTCGCACAACATCAATATACCACTTGTAGATTTATATTTTTTTGCGTGGAACCTGTGGAAAGCGAGGAGCTCTTGGAGGTTTGTCGCAGCCCAGTGTCAAGTGCAAAAGTGTCTCAACTCACATTCTCTTTAAAGATATCAACGCCGGAAGATTTTTTTTTTTATTTGCGTGTCAACAACGTGTCGCCAAATATAGTAAGTCTTTTATCTCTTTAGCTTCTCCGTGTTTGTAAGTCAAGTATAAAGAATTCTGAGAATAACATGTGGATTAGGGATGTTAGCGAATTTCAAGAAAGTAACTTTGTACGTGATCTTTAATATAACAAGATTTCACTTCAAAAGGAAGGATTGGACTTTTTACTTACTATGACATAAAGAATACACAGCAATCGGAAGGATGGACCTACATTCATCTTGAAGTGAAAAGGAGAGATAATATTCACTCTGTGTTAGGGAAGTCCTATTCCCACCCTCGGAGACCGCCCGAACGATTATGACACACTTCCGCTTCTTTTACAAAAAGGTGAAGGTCGATTCAACATGTAAGCCTAAAACATCGTAAATTTTGTATTATATCAAAGATGAAAAATTTTCAACTCAAACTTCTTTTCATCGAAGGTCATTAAAATGGATTTAGCCAATTGTAATGTCCTCAAACAGCAGAATATAATAATTTCCGCTTAAGTTGCCTTGACAGATGGGATTCCCTATTCCTCTTTGCCTACTTGTACCTATCTGGAGCTTCTTAAGCACTTGTACTAAATTAACAAAAACATCTTTAGGTATTTTTATACGTTTTTGCTCTTCCTTTGATGCGAAAAGCGTCCATTAAGAACAGTCTGTTTATCTTTCAAAGACTCTCTGATTGATTAGGTTGCGTTGACAGATTGTATAATGTAGCTGCTTTCCACCATTAGCAACGTCAGTGGTTCCCAACCTTTTTTGACTGACGACACACTTTACTGAACGCCCACTATATCGTGACACACTTATTTGTTTTACGAATAATATAATAGGCCCTAATAACAACCAGTAATTTTCTTCTGGAGAAAAATGTGGTAGAATTCTGTGTAGAATATTTTATAGCGGGCGGGGAGATGACTACTATTCGCTGCAAGGAAATTTTTATCGTTTTTAAGCTCCTTTTCGTCCAACTAAGACTTTCAAGGTCTAAGCTGAATTCAAAGAAAAATTATATTAAAACATGGTTATTCATACATAGACTATTTTGGTTTCATGATGAAAAATGCAAGAAAAAAGTGCAGGAACGCCGTTCAAGTACGTTCCGCCAGAAAAAAAAACACTGATAACAACTTCTTTGTACCTAGTATTGGACATCCAATGTTGTAGATAGGTCGATGTTAACACGCAGTCTAAGAAAGGAAAAAAAAACAACAAGCAGCAACTTGAATGGCATTATAAAAAACAAAGATATGTGTCAAAAATTGCAGCCTATCTATGCTGCATGTCCGATAAAAGATTTTAATTATCATTTTTGAAAACTCACGTATTTAAATTAATGTGAAGTCTGCGCTTAGTGGGTTTCCCAGAGTGGGCTTATGGTTGATAGACCAACAAGTAAATCGTCTTCAAGATGAAGCAGTCTCTTCCTTTGTTTAGATTTTACTTTTTTATTGTAGAAAATGCTGATTCACGCAATTATAACGTTGAAAAGAGCAGTTATAAATATTTTTTTAAATTTATTCGACACCATCGACTAATTTGACAAACATTTCCGCATATAAGACACTCGAGATTTTGTTTACATTCATAGCCACGCCACGTAAAACCACATTGCAAGTATTCATCACTATATCTACGAAACGAAGTACGTCTTTGTGAACACGAGGGGAATTTTCGCTCATAGTATTTGAATTAGCACTGTTGTCATCCAACACAGAACTTAGTTCAGATTGTGTTTTTAGAATTAAAAATTTGTCCATGATAAAATCTAAATAAAGCACTTTTGATAAAAAAAATAATCGCACTATGACCCGCTCACAAGCATGTACTGAAACTGACCAATATGTTCTGACGATTCCAAACTCTGTTTATTACTAAGTAAGAAGAGTAAACGAATTACTAAGCATTATTGCAGTGTTTACTTTCATTCGAATTATCGCCGGGTTGCAGGTGTTCACGTTTCATTGGTAAAGTCTGTCTTAAAATAAAATGTATCATATCAAAGACTTCGTTGTAAATTAAATAATGCGTCGCTAAGAGACTTTCTGGATGGCATAAAATTTATTTTTTCAATTTCAAAATTTCGCTACACACTCCATGCGGCTACGCAACACATCAGCGTGTCGCGACACACCGATGGGGAACCTCTGAGCTACGTCATACGACTCTGCTGCTCGGTGTGATTTGTTTAAAGTGTGTAGTCCTAATTTCTAGTACATATGCTGGTTCACGAAGTTTCACTCGCACTTCATGAATCAGTTCTACAGGTAATTTTGAGCAAAAAATATCATATGAACAATGATGAATATTTAAGAAGCTACAGCTGTTGGAGTCCTAAGAAAATACAGTAGGAACGGTTGTGAGCAGAATTAAAGGTAATCAATTGAAATACAAAGAAATATTATTAAAACTACTGTATTAAACAGAAAATAAGCATAGCTGAGTTTAAAAGCTGATTTCCAAATATTTCTTTTCGGTTTCGGCGCACTTGCTTGCACGGGTGTGAAATGCGCGCGTAGCAGTTAGTAGCTGGTCAAGGCTGATGAGGCAGCAGCGTTTGTAATAAGGGAAAGTAATAAAATTCTTCTCGTTTGCACTTACGTCTGATACAAAGGTGAGCTGCTACTGCACGAGACAAGCGATAGTAATAGGCTACATATATCGTCACCTGATCTCTAAAGGGACATCTTCTCATGTAAGATTAAGAAATGCTGATTTAGGTCTACTCATAGATAGCTGATGTCACCGGAACACTCATATCCTATCCCACTTTCCGTACTTCATTATGTCACAACTGAATCTCACTCCTCTTAGTGAAGGTCACATTGTTTATATTAAGACACAAACATGTTACAGGCCTGGTTGGTTCAGAGTAAACGTATGGATTTTTACAAATAAATAAGAAGCTAATGAAATTGGACCCAGACTCATATGATATTGCATCAGTCGTACCTTTTCCCGTCCTGAAGCCAAACCGCTCTTCCAGTTGAAAAATTTTTTAATAATAATAATAATAATAATAATAATAATAATAATAATAATAATAATAATAATAATAATAATAATAATAATATCATCTTGCATTAAAGCTTAAACTAAACGCACATAAGAACTGCTAGCTATGGCTTTTGAATATATCATTTATAAATTCATTCATAGTGTTCTGCACAAGGGCAGGTCTTTGACTCCAAACTCAGCATTCTCCAATCTTTCCTATTTTCTGCCTTCTTCTTTGTTTCTTCATATGACCTATATATCTTAATGTTGTCTATCATCTGATATCTTCTTCTGCCCCGAACTCTTTTCTCGATCATCATTCATTCCAGTGCATCCTTCAGCAGACAATTTCTTCTGAGCCAGTGAGCCAGCCAATTCCTTTTTCTCTTCCTCATTAATTTCAGTACCATTCTATCTTCACTCACTCTTTCCAACACAGATTTATTTTTTATTCTGTATGTCCATTTCATATGCTCCATTCTTCTCCATATCCACATTTAAAATGCTTCTAGTCGCTTTTCACTTCGACGTAATGTCCACGTTTCTGCTCCATACAATGCTACACTCCACACAAAGAACTTCACTAGTCTCTTCCTTAGTTGAATATATCATGTAAAGGAAAATTTGTTATAATGCGAAAGAAGTTGACATAGCAAAATTTACATTTAAATCAAGTGACAGACTGCTTATAAACGGAGTTGAAATTGAATGTTCCATGGGTTCTTACCTAAAATAAGAGATCCTATCGTTCATCTGATCCAACCCTTCTCACCCTGGTTTTACTTAATCTGAAGACAAGATAGAGTCAATCTTCAAAACGTCGTCAATTACTTCATTCACTAAGGGTAATTGAGTCTGACTGGTTCCATTATGAGGTACACAAAAATTTCGTATCACTGATATTTGTTTACTTGCCATTTATTTTTGACCGCCTGGTTTATACAGTTTTGTAGTTTGTCTTGTTTCATTCTTACATTTATACACGCTATAATTTTTACGTCAGTATTACGGTATACTTTTATAGACTGATGCACTATTTAATTCAGTGCTATATCAGCGTAACTACTTTGTTCAATGACATCATATGTATACAATCCCTACTAGATATAGGAGACAGAATTTTATACATAGCTACGCAAATTCATATCGTGGCAACATCTAGGTTATGAATAATAGTATATTAAGCTCTAATCATACGAGTTTTGCAATAGCTCTTCCCGCAAGTCTGTTACATGCTATTTTTCTATGAAAATATTATAATTTAAATAGTCATAACATGGCCAACATTGAATAAGTTTATATATAAATGCACGTTTAACATGAGTTCAATATAGCAATTTCTTTATTTTTTAGAACTATGAACATGTATTTATATTAGGCGATTTTCACGATGGCCATGACTAGACCATGATAATCACGTGACTCCGATTCGTGCCGAAGCCTGTCTTTGTCGTTAGCCACGGTTTTCATCTACTTACGTCATCAGATTTGTTGCCAAGACACTAGTAGGAATCTATTGTTGATAAAATAACTATTCAGTCTGAACGACATTTTGTATGCTTAACGTTCCAATATTTAAGTCGTTCTGAATTATGAATTTTCAAGACGGGATGGAAGACGAGTATACAGGCACATCACCAAATGTGACAGCAATAGTGAATATTCTCTTTTTTCTTTACTTTTTGTTTAACGACGCTCGCAACTACTGAGGTTATATCAGCGTCGCCTGTGTGCCGGAATTTTGTCCCGCAGGAGTACTTTCACATGCCAGTAAATCTACTGACATGAGCCTGTCGCATTTAAGCGCACTTAAATGCCATCGACCTGGGACGGGATCGAACCCGTAACCTCGAGCACAGAAGGCCAGCGCTATACCGACTGCGCCACAAAGGCACACTTGTGAATATATCTTCAAGAGAACTGTGGCTTGAAGAATATGCTGGAATAAATAAGAGAGAACGTAATACTTTCTTAGCATGGTTGAAATTATTATGTGTTTTCTCATTTATTTAAATTGATGGGTAATCTCTACTAATTCTCAGTCCTTCATATAAATACTGTATGAAGCGTTTCAAATTTCATTAAGGAGGGAAGACTGTAGTGTGCGGAAAATGCATGTAGGAAATCGTACTTCCAATGTCCGTTCTGTTGCCAGGAAACCTAGCATTCCGCATTTTCGTAGAAAAAATATCAAATGGGAATAAACTGTTGTAGGATATTAATATTAATATTCGTGTATTAGTAAAGGGACAGGGAATTTGTGGAATCCCTTGGTTTGCGTGAAATACTTTTATTCTTGGATGCAATTTTAAGTTAAGGACATATTTGTATCGTTTATTGTAAAAACACCACAACCGACATTTTTTACAAAATGCGTTTTTTTGTGGATTTTGATTGCCAGCATGAATGCGCACCTTTTGATACAAAAACCTTATTTATAGCATGACTGTAACATGTAAAAAATTGGACAAGAAATATGCATTTGTTGTAAAAACCCCACAACTAACATCACATATGGTGTTTTTCAAATAAACTAGTCTGCCACACTAGCTGACAGCAGCACTGTCGCACCCAACAGCTGATTTCAGTCACAGCCGGATCAGTGTTTTGTTCTGTCTATTGCTGATTAAGTGTTGCCCTTACTATTATTATCTGTTTTGAGCATTATGTTACAAGATGGTTAGATGAAGTGATGAAAATGTTGCTAATGAGGATTATTGAGAACTCGTCTAAGTTCAAGGTAAAACGAGTCACAGCTAATGATGTGGTTAACTTCAAAGCTTGGTGGCGAACATTTTATAAGCTATCTAGCATGTCTGATTCATCTTATGGCCGTGGTGTACCAAAGGATAAAAAGGTACACTTTAAAATTCTGAAGGTGAATGAGTTTTTTCACTGCAATGAACAAAAAGGTAAAGTTCTTTGTAAAGAGTTCATTGATAATATTGTACCGGCAGAAGTATTCACCATTCGAATTCCTGAGAAAAGTGTTTGTGCTGACAATTTACCGTTTGAACTGCCAACATAACTCGCTTATAACAGCTCGAAGCTACCAATCAATGTTAAAAAATGGAGGACCTTAAGAAGATTTTGCAGTACATACCGGATGAAGTGAAAGGATTCTACACAGAACTGTACACATGGCCTACCACCAACAAAGATAGCAACGACAGTGGAAGAGAAGACTAGAAAAATAATAAGTCTTGATAAGAAAAATATCTGTTGCAACAGAAAAGACTTGAATTTTTTTTATTTTATACTCGTACTGTAGTTTTTACATAGTTTATAAAGCTTGTTCATACTTACTTTCATTCACTCTGATACTTGGAAAAAGGCAATGCTTTGCTTCGTTTTAGTTTGTTTTTTTGGAAAAACCGCATAACATCCTAATTAATTTAATTTGGGGGGGGCTTTATATATATATATATATATATATATATATATATATATATATTATAAAACATAATTAATGGTGAATAAACCTCATAAATTAGCAACTAATATTACTTGTTAAGTACATTTTGACAATAAAAATAAAAGTAATGAAAATAAAGAGTTTTTATTGATTTCCCAAAAGTTTTGTTTTTGTCACTTGTGTGGTTTTAGAAATAAACGATTCATTTAAGGTTTAGATTAACACTATCACAAACAGGATGAGTACACATGATAAGAGAACAAAAGAAAAGAGGGAGAAGTAAGAGAAAAAATTAATAGATATTTGATCGAGCTTTCTTGCAAGGAAATTTTTGGCTGAGAAGTGTATATCTGAGCTCCAAATCTGATGGCCACTTCTCTCACTCCGATTTTCGCCGTTTCGTTTGAAAGAGCATAATTTTGAAGGGGGAAAACCGGAAATGCAAGTAATCTAATAGTTACCACATGAGGGTGCGGGAGGGGGGAATATCGCAAGCACGACTAAACAGCAACAGGGAGAATCGCCGAAGATGTTCAAGGCCTAGGGAGAGCGAGTAGTGAAAGGCAAACCTGTCCTCACTAGACAAGGATCCGAGTCCTTGCACTGGGCGAGTGACGTTCGGGTAAGCTCATCCTGAAGCAGCCAAGGCAATAAGCGAAAATCAACGCTCCTGTTCTTTAAGACGAAGGGTTTAATTTGGAAAATATTGAAGTTTATATGGGGAACTGTAGATCAGTGGCCCATTTTAGGGCCATCCCGATATCTGTCTTTGCGCACAAATGATTACACCCTATCAACAGTCTACAAAGCCGGTAACATTTGATGAATTGTATCCTACAGTATAACCGCGATTGAATGTCCATGTTTTATACAGTTTTGCGTATCGTAACATCTACTTAAAATCCCAGTAGGCCTATTGCTATTGATGCATCCAGAGTTTAGACAAAAGCAAAAAGAAGCCTTTGGATTATGAACTCAGGATAATTTGACTGCAACTCAACTGTGAAATAATTGCTGAATTCTGTACTGAATGCGATTTTGTATTTTTTTTTCTATTTTTTACCTTTAACCAATGCTGTTGTTGCACAAGGCGATTGTATTTTGTTTGAATTTATCGCCCAGTTCCACATCAAAGGGTTTCCATAACATTTTTCCGATAACAATTACGTCGATGGAGTGACAGAAACAAATGTTTGAGCGATTGTCATTTTTTCTCCCAAAAGAAAGACATTTCGACACAATGCAGTAAATAAGCATTATGCATTTCCAAATGAAAAATGTGAAACCGTTATTTATGTACGTGCATATAATATAATATAATATAATATAATATAATATAATATAATATAATATAATATAATATAATATAATATAATATAATAAATAAGTAAATAATATAATAAATAAATAAATAAATAAATAAATAAATAAATAAATAAATAAATAAATAAATAAATCTGTTCTTAAGTCATATTGTCGGTTTCAAAATATGTATAATCTTCTGGAATAGAACTGCAATTTACTGGCTAGAAATCATCAGTTCACTGCGCTATATTTACACAAGATTCAAAGATCTACAATGACGTAAACGCACTTAACTTGTTTAATGAATGTGATGTGATGCCATTTGGGGCGTCTATGTACATCCAGACAATCTCGCACTCTCTCTTGCTCTTTTCTAATTCAAATTATGAGCTCGCTACGAGAATTTGTTTTTTGTCGTGGCAACAAAGGAGAGAGTGAAGCCATTGTTCTACTTCCAGATTATCAGCATATAAAGTCTACTCTAAGACATTTCTTACTTAACGCAGTGGTTTAGTCATCACGTTTTCGCTTTGTCCGCCAGAGATTGTCTCGCTCTTTTCTGATTTCTATCTGCACGTTTCCCTACCTAGAAGACCCTTGTTCATTGCTTGGAATTGGTAGTATATGTTAATTCTCATCGGGCATTGTTCAAGCACTCTGATGTCTGGAAGTGGAAATTAAACTGCGTATGCTTCTACTTTATCTTTATACTCAGTAAAAGAAAATGTTTTGCGATACTAAAGGTAAGAAAAGGAAAGATATTAAGAGTAAGGAAGAATGCTTCGAGAATTTTACGGAAAAAATATTTTATGCACTTATCATGCAAAGTGTGTGTTTACAACGTATTTCAATAAACTTTATTATTATGAGTTTTCTCTACCTAAAAGTCAATTCATCACTGTTATACTCACTTCCAGGTATGACGTATATTGTAAGACATTTCTCATACGTAGGCTACAAAACGCAATGATGACAAAACTGATTAATGATGATGGATTATTATTATTATTATTATTATTATTATCATCATCATCATCATTAATATTAAAGAAACTTATCTTCACTTTCAACTCTTGTGTCAAGTATTATTTGAAGGATTCAGAACTATAGTGGGCCAAGCGCCATTTACTAAAACCGTATAAAACAAGGGTTAAAATGAAGTTATTACCATAATTCAATGAAAACATATAGCAAGTAATATAAAGTATACACATTAAAACTAATTGTTATGTCAATCTTCACTAACTATGGTATTCACTTAACTTTAACCTTGCTTTCTTCGTTTTTAATAAATGGCGCTTGGCCCACTATGGCTCTGAACTCTTCATTTATTACAGAAGTTGGGTACGTTACGTGATTCTGAGAAATGAGCGCTGTTTACTTTAAAGAGCAATACTTTGGAGCGCTGTGACGCATGCATACTGTAAGTCATTTACTGCCAGTGCAGTGGTTGACTCTGCAGTAGGATGGCGAAATTCGAAAATGCGCTCGCCTGAGAATCTTTATGTTAGACCGAAACCTATATTATATTTTAAGATTGAACATGGCTAATTCGTTTGTTCCAAACACGGAACGGCTTCTGCAAATGAAACCTCATAAGTATCGGAAAACAATCACATAGTTATTTTGGTTATTGAGTTTTAAATATTTTTGTTTCAATAGAAAATATTTATTGATTTCAGAATGACAGAAGTACGATTTTGTTACAATAGTTTATTTAAGCAAAAGAAAAGTGTAAGAGAGAGTTCATTATTAATTTCTTTCTTGTGTTTCTGATTCTAATCCTTTATTACAGGGATGTCAATCAGAGTGTATATGCGCTATAGAGAACGCTTGCGCCATTGAAGCACGTAGAGCGAGCAGCTACGAATACGTGCTTCAATGAGGGTTGTACAATGTACAGTTGGCATTAATCAAGCACCCAGCGAACTAAACTAGAACTTTTCTATCGACCTCTTGCTGCAAACATAGAAACTGTACCACAATAATTGCAGTTAGAAATAATTGATATGGGGAATACAACGTTATTAAAACATGCATATAATGATCAGGATCTCCTTACCTTTCACAAATGTTAGAGCCCTGAACTGTATCCTATGGTCCGTAAGTTTGCAGCTCAAATTATGACAATTTTCGATTACACATATGTATGTGAACAATTTCTTTCATTGTTGAACCTAACAAAGTCAAGACTTAGGGCCAAATTATCTGAAAACAGTATGCGTCCTATGCTTCGACTTGCTACTTCAAATAACAAAGTATCAAACTTTACAAGGCTGGTATCGAACAGAAATCTTAGAAACGATTCTGGTAAAACATCATTTTGAAATGTTAATTTTCCCTATTTTCGCCATTACAGAAGATAGTAATTCTAATAACCAAGAATATTCAGAAATCATTAGGCTATATACAGTATGTTAAGTTATTAGACATTCGTTCTTGTTACAGTGATGAACTGTGTAGTAATGTCATAGATGTTTATCATTTCAAAACTTTGCTGGTATCGAACAGAAATCTTAGAGAACGATTCTGGTAAAACATCATTTTGAAATGTTAATTTTCCCTATTTTCGCCATTACAGAAGATAGTAATTCTAATAACCAAGAATATTCAGAAATCATTAGGCTATATACAGTATGTTAAGTTATTAGACATTCGTTCTTGTTACAGTGATGAACTGTGTAGTAATGTCATAGATGTTTATCATTTCAAAACTTTGCAGTGTTTAACTAACCTCTCCATAGTACAACTACAAAACTTGCTTTAAAATGTAATATAAATGTTGTAGGTAAATGTTTTTCTTTTTTCCACACAGGAGTGATTTTGTTTTTGCCACATCTGATAGATGTTATTGGATGTAAATGTAATTATTATAAACGGAGAACACAATCACGATAATGCAAGAACTGTATCAAGTTTTCTAGTAGTAATAATAATAATAATAATAATAATAATAATAATAATAATAATAATAATAATAATAATACTTTGCGTCTGTAACAGTTGTGCAGCATGATTATTCGTTTTATTATATTTTCTGTGACGTTATCTCTGTACTAATATTGTTATTAATCTACTGCTATATCAATAATACTTTGTAAAACGTTTCTACATTGTCGCAGTATATAGGCGGAACGCTACGTATGGACCTATCATATTATATATGTGGTAAATAAAATATTGAATAATTATTAATTAGCAATAATAAGTGTATATCGAAGTTTTTCATACTATTTTATTTATAACTTCATGTTCTTGTTTTGGTACGTTCCATTGACTGTTCCATAAACGCATAAACATATGTGTATCTTATCTGCCGCCTTCCATACAAGATATGACATGTCGGTGAGATGACCTCGTACTGTCATTCTATTTATTACGAGCGTATCACGACCGATCGTATCTCACTCGAGGGTGCGACACTCGACCGAGTTCAAGCGAGCGATTTAACTCCAATGCAGCACTCTGATTCTCATCAATTACAAAATTTTACATTTCGGAAAAATTATCTTCACATTGTGCCTGCCTCCTCTTATCACATAGCGAAATCCTAATGACAATAATATTACTTAAATTTCATAATAAACCTTCACTGTGGCTAAGTTTAGAAGAAATAAATAGGAGATTCACCCGTGCGTTGTAACTTAATATCTTCCATACTTCGAAGCTACAGGTTGTCTGTATACAACGTGAAACGTGGTGGTGTCGTTTGCGTTGTCGGTGAGTGTTATCACAACTCCCGGTAAGTTTAAAGTCTCTCACTCGGCACAAGCGATATTAAGTGCTGTGAAGCCCTAATAATGGCAATTTAGCGTTTTTCGTTTCCAATGCAGTGCAACATAGCTTGTCTATTGTTGTTACACATTTTGAACTGACACACGTTACTTGACCATTACCAGAAGAGTGACGTACCCTATTGGATCTGTTATTTCTGCTTAATACAAACAACTGGAATTTACGTTAACGCAGGCATGACGGCTTTGTCGCGAAATCCAAGCCAGTTACCTAAAAGTTCATCATCACTGCAGTGAGTCTATATCGCATAGTGATTTCCACGGGAATAATGCAATTCTAGGTAGTTATTCCATTGCTTTCTTAGAATGAGTTGGATGATGATGACGATGATGAAGGTGATTAATATAAAATGATGAAAATCTGACAAGAATACTTACTACCAAACAACGTCTTTGTCTGCAAATTTCATTTGGACTACCGGGAAATGAACCCTTCCTTCCAGCGTGGAAAGTCGAAATACATGAATAATTTAATGAAATGTAAAATCTCCAAATATAAAACCTAAAAATATAAACTCAACGCAACATTACGTTAATTTAATTTGAGCTAGTGCAAAACATTTTTTTTTTCAGTTCAGCTTATTAAAAGCTGCTTTTGGTTAGATGACACTACAGATTACAGGTACATAATGAAAATTATGTTCGTCTTTTTTTTTATAGTCATGTTTGTAGGATTACCGATAAGCTGAATTGTTAAAAGTTGAATATGTTAAGATTATATTTGCCGTCTTATTTACCTTATCAAAATTACATGTGATTTATTTATTCACATACATCCCATCTGTTATTGTTTTTTATTGGTGGGTTGCAAGAACGTATTTATTCCTTCGTTAGCCGATAACGGACCAATAAGTTCGAAAGACATGTTGCAAGAAACATCTTTAGTGTTATTGGTCCGTTAAAGGATTCGCTAACTTAGAGACCTGATTTCTCTCCTATAATAATATTTATTCCTACGTTAGACATCCATCTTACGTACGAGTATATGTTGTGTATTGGTGCATAGTTTAATATATTTTGATTCATCATAATGGTAACTGTGTGAGATTCAGACATGCGATATTTTGTATAATAGGCCTATATACACGATATTATAATAATATTGCATATCAATGGCTAAAAAAGTGATACCTCGTATCTGTACATTTGCAGGTAAATAAAAAAACTTCCAAATAATTTTTTCAAAATAGACAAACTTCTTATAAATGTTTCTGCTTTGCAAGATCTTCTATGACTATTCGAGAACAAAATATTAGTAATTTATGACAAATAACTCCATCTGTTAGCAAACCATAAAGATGCTATAGAGTTACCAATAACGAAAAGAAAAAAAAATATATATATATATACACTGTCTAAATTTGCGAACACAATAATAATGTAGTTATTCTAAATAATAATAATAATAATAATAATAATAATAATAATAATAATAATAATAATAATAATAATTATTATTATTATTATTATTATTATTATTATTATTATTATTATTATTATTATTATTATTATTATTTAAACTAAATTACCATTTTTGTAGATAGAGATATCTCTTCTTAGTATTCGATATACGATAATTTGATTACTTATTTATTTATTTATTCATTAATTTTTCGAATAGCGAAGTTAGGCTACTATTTATTTCTTTATTACAGACCCTAGTTACCGTATGACGATGAGGTTATATGCTCTGTAGTCTGTCTTTTTACTTTCTATAAAATTAATGCACTCGTGCGCTATTTCTAATAACAAATAGGCATATTTATCTTTCCCACTGAAACTTCTGTTCCTGATTTGTTTCTGGTCCGTATCAGTCTATATTTTTTTCAAATTTTGACAACAATAAAGGCAATGTCTCACATCAGTCTAGCAGCCGATGTTCACTTTTTAATCGCTAACGTCCTATTGCGTCACTTGTGAAATCCAAAGATGATTGGTTAACTAGCCAATAACTAGTGGCCCGTTAAATGTCTGTTGTGCAACCCGACAATCCACTAACTTTAAAAGTCCAGTAACTAATGGAGGAATACATTAGCCTATTTATAGGTCTGTTTTCTTCCAACCCAGCATCAGTGTTGTGATGTATGTGATTTATTAAATCACATGTAATTTTGATAAGCTATACAAGACGGCGAATACGTATAATCTTGACATATTCAACCTTTAATATTCGTTTTTGTTTTCTATAAATTCTCTCAAAGAAGTGAAGCTGTATGTAAAATTATTATAATGGTAAAATTGATATAAAATTACTTCAACGTTGATTTTTATATGCATTATTAGTTACAATTAAACTTTGACGTCAGAGTTTTAATTGGAAATATTATGTCAGCTATATTTATAGATCACTAAGAAACTAATTCACATTGACGTTAAAAGGAAATAAGATTAATTATTTTCCATATGTTTTATTAATTAAAAATAATAAAGAAAGAAGTTTTTATTAGTTTTGCAGACTTCTTGTTAGTCATAAAGAGCTGCTCTACTCCTTTTATTATATATCGATAATATTTGTGCCTGTACTGATATTAACTTGACGTTACTGGTTATAACTGTGCGAGATAAATCGGTCGTAACGTCTAGACTGTTAAACTTCGGGAAGAATGGTCGTTTCCGGCGTTAGATAGGGAGTATCCCAAACAAAAGAACCAGGTGTAATAACCGTTGCATCAAAACAGCCCGGGATATAAACACATAAGTTGTTTAATATGAAGTGGGCATAAAGTTACATATTTCCAGTTATAACTTCATGAATCCCGAATCGTTTTCGACGACATCTGGCCGACATATGAGAGGAATTGATACATTTTTATGCGATCTGGAAGGAACTGGGTTACGCATAAGTCTTTTCATTTCTGTACCCGATAGACATTCTATTTTATTTCTTATCTCCCCCTTCTTTTCCTTTATATTTTTTTGTACAAAAGGATCGTAAAGCAATGCTGTTCGAATCCGGGAGGTATTACAACTTCCGTAAGACACTTTATTACATCTGTCATAGCAGTATCTGAGATACGAGGTTGCATATGTAAAAGGAATTTCAAGACATTGCAATAGCTTTTTTTATCGATACATTCAAAGGAAGATGATTCGGGGATAATTTTAAGGCAGGATGGTGTGTGTCTATGCATGCATATACATGTCGTGAAGCAGCATATGTGGGTTATTGGTTTAAGTTCAAAGATATTGTAAGTTGTAACTTGCACATTAAAATATTCCACTAGAGTTAAAATAATACAATAAGAATTAATGCATTTTTGTACTCATCCGCAATAAATGACATCTAAAACTGGATGTTTTATACAACATGAACTCTGTCCGACAGTCATTAATTGATATTGCTACACTACATGTAAAATGATTTAGAACCTGTTAATATACAATGTGTATGTATATATATATATATATATATATATATATATATATATATATATGAGGAGGTCCGTTTCAAACCGTACTAAGTCCACTGATGTAATTTTTTCAGGCGAGAAGGAAAACTGTTTATATGCCAACTGAGGAAGGTAAATTAAAATACTAAAATTATTGATTACTGGAAGAACTTAATTTATCAGAATCAATTATATTTGAAATCACTTTCAAATCAGACTGTTCTGAAATTTAGAAAATATCATGGACATAATACGGTTTGACATGAACATAAAAAAGAAAAAAAAAATCTTTCTCTATATTTGTAATAATTCAACCAAAGTAAATGTGTAAGTAATAGGTGAACTCTTTGATTTACTCCTATGTAATATTGAATCACAAAGGTATAATGTTCATTAATGCTAACGATCTTGATCAGCTATCTTTTTTGTTGACAAATCCCTTTACATGACCCTGCGTATATCACATTCGGGAATTGGACAACAGTGAAACCGACCACGACCTTCCCGAACAGTGTTAAATCAGGATCCTTATCAATGTTCCTGATCATTGAAACAAGAATATCTTATTGCACATTACATAATTAATGTAGAAAACAATTTTTTAATAAAAATAAACCTCCTAAACACGTATTAGTTATTAAAATATATATTAAAAATATTGTATCGAAGTTCAATTTGTTGTTGTTGTGCTGTTTTCTTCTTCACTCTTTTCCTGCTTCCTCTGCTATTCTCAACTATAGGCACTTCTCTCTCCATTTTGACGGATATGACATGCACAACTGGACTGCAGCGGCACTGAACTGATACAAAGTTCGACAATAAGCCAATACTGTAAATTCCGCTAGTTTTTCTCAGTGCAGAACACTTGACAAGCTACCTTACAATGAAAAATATTAATTGGTTTTGGACAGAATACGGTTTGACGCGGACAAAGACGTGGACATATAACGGTTTGCCACGAACACCTTGTTTCATGCATTCTTTTGAAGGGGATTTAATACAGTTAGACCCAAATAGACTTCACAGCATGATAGAGCATGTTCAGAAATATACGAAATCATATAAAACCCAATTTCGTCCGTGGGTGGACTTAATACACTTTGGAATGGACCTTCTCATGTATAGTATAACAGCAACAGCAAGGTAGTAATAATAAAATGACCAAGAGGCAGAAATTTAGAAAAAAAAATATCCATTGCTCACAGTAAGTAAGTTGATGACTTTTCAGAGAAGGCGCCTATTTTGTGCTTCCAATTTATAGCAAGTGTAATTTTCGCAACAAAATATGGGTTCAGGGTAATTTTATTTCTAGTGCTATATTTTCTAAGAGGGTTCAAACATCGTGAGGCACGACATGACTAACTAGAAAGGTTAAATAAAATCGGTACAAATATTTCATAATAACAGTTAAGCAACTATTTAATGAAAATTTTCTACGCCCTATTGATAACAAGTAGATACTAAATACGCCCATTGGGACTGACATGCTCAGAGCTAAATTAATACCAACATAGATGCTTTCTATTTAATTTTATTTTCTTCTATTGCATTCTAATGCATTTTATTATTATCATTATTATTATTAATCATTATTATCATCGTCATTTAGCTTCAAGGATTTGTACTATTATTATTATTGTTATTATTATTATTATTATTATTATTATTATTAGTCTACTTATGCATTTAAAGGAACCAAGAGGTTTATTGTCGGCCTCACACAAGCCCGCCATTGGTCCCTATCCTGTGCAAGATTAATCCAGTCTCTACCATCATATCCCACCTCCCTCAAATCCATTTTAATATTATCCTCCCATCTACGTCTCGGCCTCCCCAAAGGTCTTTTTCCCTCCGGCCTCCCAACTAACACTCTATATGCATTTCTGGATTCGCCCATACGTGTTACATGCCCTTCCCATCTCAAACGTCTGGATTTAATGTTCCTAATTATGTAAGGTGAAGAATACAATGCGTGCAGTTGTGTAACTTTCTCCATTCTCCTGTAACTTCATTCCTTTTAGTCCCAAATATTTTCCTAAGAACCTTATTCTCAAACACCCTTAATCTCTGTTCCTCTCTCAAAGTGAGAGTCCAAGTTTCACAACCTTACAGAACAACCGGTAATATAACTGTTTTATACATTCTAACTTTCACATTTTTTGACAGCAGACTAGATGACAAAGCTTCTCAACCGTATAACAAGAAGCATTTCCCATATTTATTCTGCGTTTAATTTCCTCCCGAGTGTCATTTATATTTTGTTACTTTTGCTCCAAGATAATTTAATTTTTCCACTTCTTCGAAGGCTAAATCTCCAATTTTTATAGTTCCATTTTGCACAATATTCTAGTCATGAGACATAATCATATACTTTGTCTTTTCGGGATTTACTTCCAAATCTGTCGCTTTACTTGCTTCAAGTAGAATTTCCGTGTTTTCTCTAATCGTTTGTGGATTTTCTCCTAACATATTATTATTATTATTATTATTATTATTATTATTATTATTATTATTATTATTATTTGTCCCCTTCACCCATTCTTCATCACTTCAAAGATTTGGCTCATTGCTCTTTCGTGTTGTTTGGTTTTGTGAAGGTTAATCAAAGCTCTATATCCATAGTTATGCGAAACTCCCTGATCATGTTTCGGCGTTTCAAAAGGCCACCATATAATACAATACAGAAAACACAAGAAAGGGGGCATACGAGTACTCCCTATATAGGAGAGAGGATAAGCATTACCATTTCAATACCGAGAATTGAGCCAGGTTCAACTGGAATTGTACCAAATGCTTGGAACACAACGAGAAATAATCATCAAACAAAGGCTTACAGTACCAATTGGAAGAAAACTGAAATTGACTCACATCTTCAGTATCTGCAGTGTTTTCGTGTTCACCAATCCTTTTCTTGTTTAAATAGCGTGAGATAATGCAATGAGTGACGCGGATTCAAGCCACCAAACACACGTAACGAGATCCTCTTTTGTTGCGAGCAGTTTGCGGGGGCGTCCACTTGTGGCGCCAGTGTAGAGGGTAGCAAATATTAGCAACCGGAAGTGAGGTTGACTGCCCCACACAGAAGCGGACGCAATATCCCGTGCAGACAGAGACAGTTTTTTGTGTTTCCCGTTCAAGTGGACAGTTTGAAGTCAGAGCCCTCTGTTGACAAACTTGAGCATCTTAATACTCTTTCACATCCATTTGCTGTAATGACCACAGAACGAATCTCTCCTTGTGATTTCGTATCCAAGCAACCGAATATTGCCAATGTATTTTGTGCAAGCGTGGCATAAGACTGACTTCAATATTATAAAATATAATTGATAGTGTGTACATATAGCCATCGGCGTAGCTCAGTCGGCTAAGGGTACGTACACGTTGGAGCAACGATATGCTATAAAAGAAACGACCTAGCGACGCTTTGGAATTATCAAAGAATCAAGTGTTCATATCGGAGAAACGAGGACACGGGAAGCGAATATTTTGATTTATCAGTAGATGATATTCTATACATCAACTTAATGAAAGAAGATATAGGCCTATAGGAAATATCAGCTGCTAGGTTCAAGGTTAATATAACTTAAATATATACACAAAGGGACATGGGAAAGGGACATGGTGAAGAGATAGTAAAAGACTTAGGATGGGAACTTCTCAAATCAAGGCGACGAAAAACCAGACTCACCGCATTGTTTAAGGCACAAATGGACACAAAGCATGGACCGACATCATATTTAGACAGGGCGGATCATATTAGGAAGCTTAAATGTGGAAAACAAAGAATGGACGTGGCAAAATTTTCCTTTGTTAACCGCACAATAGTAGACTGAAAAAGCTTACCTGCGGCAATCTTTCAGGGTGGTCCTCTCAAAATCAATACATTTAAGGGAAGGTTGAGAAGATTAGACTGAAAATGTAATTAATTATTGTAGGTGCAGTGTAATTAACTAAGTTGTGTCATGTAAATAAATTAAGTTGATATGTAATTAATTATGATTATATGTAATTATGTCGATATGTAATTAATTAAGGTGACATGTAATTACTTAAATTGGTAATAGTTGGGTGAAATAGAACTACTTGTAAGTTAGGTTTATTTGTGCTTATTGTAGGCGTTATTATAGAATAGTCTTTTTTTTACTCATAGACTAGTCCTAGGTTTATTGCATCTATTTATTTATAGTTACAAGTAAATTTACGTTTATTTTTTTCATAGCTGTAATTATTGTATTATTGTAATGGTATTATTGTATATTATATATTACTGCCACCGGGTGTATACCCAATTGTAGTGTTAATAAATACATACATGCATATACATAGTACATGCAATTGAACTCGTTTCTCATACCAAAGCTAGTATAATTCATTGTGTTGCGATTGGTTCTTGTGATCACATAACGTATCACGACTAAATACACAACATGACTCATCAATTTGCCAATATCTATGATAATTAATTTGATATGCCGAAATAATAATAAATCGATTAATATTCTGATATATTGATGATATTACAGATTAATATGATCTTAATCAGAGATCATATGAACGACAAGAGCGAAGAAAATGACATTTTTCTTTTTTGTCGCTTTTATCGTGTATCTTCGCTTTTATCGTTACTCCAATATGCACACCTCAATGAAAATGTAT
This sequence comes from Periplaneta americana, assembly GCF_040183065.1. NCBI lineage: Eukaryota > Metazoa > Arthropoda > Insecta > Blattodea > Blattidae > Periplaneta > Periplaneta americana. The sequence goes on along the minus strand of NC_091122.1, from coordinate 113,233,316 downwards.
GCACACCTCAATTCTCTCTGATATAGCATCGCTGCTTCTTTTATCGTTTATCGTCGCTCCAACGTGTACGTACCCTAAGGAGCTTCTCTGTCGATCCGGAGTTACGCTCGGGCCCGGGTTCGATTTCTTCTTGGGCTGAATACCTAGTTGGGTTTTTCCGAGTTTTCCCCTACAGTAAGGCGAATGTCAGGTAATTTATGGCGAATCCTCTGCCTCATCTCGCTATCAACAATCCCATCAACGGTAAATAACCTAGTAGTTGATACACCGTCGTTAAATAATAATAATAATAATAATAATAATAATAATAATAATAATAATAATAATAATAATTCTTTATTAATACTGGCACAGTTAAGGCCATAGGGCCTTCTCTTACACTCTACCAGGTCACAACGTATGCAAGCAGTTAAAATTTAACAAAAAGTTAAAGAACAGAATACTAACATATTACAAAAAAAAATAATAAGAGCATAATAAAATGGACACTAAACAACATGAAAATAATACCATAATAGGAAAAAGAAAGTAAAATACATTGGAATATAGTAAAAAGCAACTCATTTAGTACAAATGGTTAATATGGAAAACGTAAGGAAGAATATAACAAAATGGAATGGAATAACCAAGTAAAAAAAAATAATGTATATAGCGTAATTTTAAGTGGGATTTCTCTGTATTTATTTGGAATTAGCAAGCTATCATGTTCTATGAAGCTATGTCAGGTATTTTTTATGAGTACAGAGTGTAGAGATTTCACATTGCAATTTCATTCGTATCATGGGTACTGTTTATGAAATTAGAAGTCTTACGAAAACAATAAAAGATTTCATTCAAAGAACCGAAAGTCTAATTTCATTCCAAGCGGTTGCTGAATAAATTTGGATACATCCTATATCTGTACCGTATATATTGCTAGGCAACGCAATACAGTTTGACCAAGACGAATTTCTCCGGATTCCAAACTCGGAGGTCTCACCTTGTTCAACAAGCCAGTGCGTTGTGTAAATATACAACATTGAAGCCACCCCCCAACATCCCCTGCCAGTCCCTCATCCTTTGCTCTATAGATATGCATATATAACCCTGCCCTCCGAGTTACCGACATCACCCTAATTTAAATTGCAGATTTCATTAAAATGGTGGTAGGTACCTGCCTCCCACGTCCCACCTCCCGTCCCGTCCCCCTTTACTAAAACAGGGTAATGTGAAGTACGGGTGTGTGTGCTCGTAGTCAATGCTTGTACGGGGTGCTTAGACTGAAAAGGTAGGTCAACGTAATTATGCCAAAGATTACATTCATAGGCACGACTCTGCCTAGCTGATGCAGGCGTTTGTGAGGGGAGAGTATTAAAATCTTTTAATATCATCCTCCTATGTTATCTCTCGCCGTCTCTTTCAATTCCTCTTCATGCACCAACACCAATCTCTTTTATAAGTCTTTTCAAACCACATCTTTTAAAGTCAATAAATTTTCGGCCACGAGCTGAGATGAGTATAAAAGAAGTTTCAAGTAATTATTCTTGCTTGTTAGGGACAGCGTAGGAGTTCACAGACATTTCGTGTGTAGGAATAATCGTTTACTACTCAGAATCACACAGGTTTCAGCGTAATGAATTTTAAACGCTTCTTGCAATGAGCGATTACTGATAGATCATGATTCACACGTTTGAATGAATTCACAAACAGAATAAATTTTTTAAGTGAAACGTCTATGTTCAAGGTACGAGAGAGAAAAAATATAAGAATGTCACATAATAAGTTTACACTAACATTACTCGAACGAATGGACGAATGCATGAATGAATAGCGAATGAATGGGGAAATGAAAGGAGAAATATTTAAGAGTACGCCAAATCACCCTTGTAATGTAAGTTCGTACTTCAACCCTGTTGGTCACTTGTCTCCCTCTGATTTTAGCTCTTTCATCTGAAGAAGTATTACCTACAGGATATACAGGGACATCATTTTATTTTTACTAACATTTTTAATATTAACCTGGCTATACCTTTCTATTAACGATTGAAACAGGAAACACCGTTTGCTACCCTATCCACGACGAAGTTCGATGATACTGGCGTAAAATACAAATCACTTTACTAGGTATAGGAGGGAAGAAAAGTAGTTCATCCATTTATGTAAACTAGGAAATATCGCAATTTTGAGTTTGATCATTTTCATTAGGTTTTTGTTCAATCAAAATACAGTACTGTATTAACACTTAGTGTTTTACACACGAATTGAGCTATCCATTCGGAAGTATTAATTATGCAGTGTATATTGTACTGTTACAGCACATTAGCGTACTATATAGAGAATGAAGTTAAATTGAAAAATAATTATAATATGGATATTTAAACACATTTTAGAAAATGGTGGCCGTTCATTTCGATACAGGCTTCAGTTCTTTTGTCCATATTATCGCACTATACACTATTGTACCTAATTTCAATTACCAGTTTCGTCCTTCGTACGAGTAACTCATGTTGAAATAATTCTGTATCTACTCTATAAAAGAGTACCTTACGTACTGTAAATTCAATCTTCACTTCTGCCCGATCCGAAAAGATAAAATCACTCAGAAATGCTATCTACTGTCCGTTCAAGTGGTTTTGTCGCAGGATTGTAGAAAGGGGTGGAAATCACGTGACAGTTAATTACTTAAGGAGGCCCTTTTATTTAAGTTATTTTAAACACTTGAATAATATTACGTAGACGTCCAATTCCTAACAGAAATTAATGTTTTCAGAAAAGAGCTAAGATAGCCCAGCTACTAGACTTTAAAAAGGAATGAACAGAAGCAGGTGGGGGAAACCGGGATGCGACATAGGGACACGGACGACAGTACCCGTACGAAAATATGATTCAATATTGAAAGCTCTTTCGTCACTGGAAAACGCGAACATATTTCTGAAACGTACTATACTCAGTAACTCAGTACTGCTTACGCGCCCTCGGCTCTGTGTCGTGAACGGTTGGAAGTTTACTAGTAGAAGGGGTGGGAGTGAAGTACATTCCAAAACTCAGGTACAATAAAAATTGAAGTAAAAATAAAATGATGTCCCTGTATAAAAGGGAAAACCGATATTGGACGTAACTTAATAGCTATCGAAGGCACGACAGAACGGGTCTGGAGTGTAGGTAAATTGGGTCCAAGTCAATTTTCGAACCTTATATGATCAGTAAATTAGGTCCCTGATATAAGTAAATTGGATCCTGGGTTTTCCAGGTATCATTCCAAAGTTTTGCTAACTGTGTCAGTTAGGCTATTTTTCACTAATAATTCTTTTAGGCCTACAAATAGAAATGCGTTAATATTTAAAGGAAAAAATAAAAAAATTAATTAAATATAGTAAATATTTGAATATTTTAATGAAGTGAACAAATTAAGCAACTATTCATAAACGAGTATTCAGACACTGTATAAAAAACAAAATATTATGCTTGAAATTTAATCCGATAGAGGTCACCCTAACAGGAACATGAGAGCTATACAGGGTGTAAGGGATATAAGTGCCGTCCTTTTTACAATCGTCGTAGACGGTCTACAGGATCAAAAAATGCCCATACAACAAATTTTATTATTCCCCTCCCCCAAAAAAAAAAAATATTTATTTCCTTATTTTATTTGCGTTATGCTGCTTATATCGTTAGTAAAATTACGAAAACAATTACATCAGTAGATATATCTAGCAAACAGTTAATATTAGTTTAAATACATATTTGTGTGTTCTATTACGTTTTCGTGAAATTAAGTAAAAATACAGGCTTAAATTTGTTAATATTCTGGTGTGAGAGACATGGCAACGTTCAGCAGGCAGTACTCTGACAGACGTACCTACGAGTCAGCTGAGTTCAAGCTCCCTGTCCATAGGTTTACTGCAGATCGGATGACAGTTCAGTACAGGGTATTCGATAAACAACTTACAATGTTTTTAATTTATGGAGAAAGTCGTCGTAATTCAAGTGAGGCAAGAATGATGTACCATCAACGTTTTCGTCAAAGAAGGTTACCTAATCTCAACGATTATTAGAAACTAGAAGTCTCTTACCCCGTTTCGAAAATCACACAACCAGAAATTTGTTTAAAAATGACACTGCTTTACGGAAGCGGGAGAGATTAAAATGTTGAATTAGAAAAAAAGTTTGTATGATTTTGTGCAGAAAACCATTAACTTATTGTTTATTTTTTAGATATACAATTAAAAATGGAGTAATATTGTTACATAAAATGTAAATTTACTATAATGTTCTATTAATGAGATTGGAAGTTTGTATTTGCTGCTCGTTCTATGTAAACAACAGTATTGTCATGGTCCGCTCCTTCATCTATTTTGTACTGGTATGTACCTCTAAACCCCCTCCTCTCAGCTTGAGCTGTACTGTATACTTGTAAACTCCCTCCTCCTCATCCAGCAACGTTGCCAAACGCCTAATATTGTAAACTTTAATAATTAGTTAAATATTGGAATTAGAAAAAAATTGTAGCGATTTTTTTCTTACTTATGCCATGAATAATCATCAGTTAAAATAATGACACTTATACCGCTTAAAGCCTGTTTAAATGCATTCCGCAATATTGTGGAACAGTTTGTGTTAAGAGGTTTAATTCTCCAGCCAGAGCGAATGTTTGTGGACTTTGAAACAGCCATACTTTCTTCCGCCCAAACAATTGGACCGTCAATTAACTTAATATGTTGTCGTTTCCATCTCGGACAAAATTGGTGGCTGAAAATGCAATCTTTAGGATTGTCAAACACTTATAAATCTAATTCGGAGAGTGGCAAATATCTAAAATACATTTTTGAACTACCATTTTTACCTTCTGATGACGTCGAAAACTGTTTCGTTGACTACTTTATGTCGATCCTACCAGCTGGTAATGAAGAAATTGAAGAGATCACGGATTATGTGTTTGAAACATACATAGATCCATATGCCACATTCCCTGTTCCTTTGAGGTGTGAATTTTCTGCCTCTTCAAACAGAACTACTAATGCTAAAACTGTTCGTGCTACGGGTGTTTCAAGATCATTAGTAAAGAAAATCATTTCTATCAATATAACCGAGTACCGGTATAACACTCCTGAAAAGAAAACTGAAACTGCATTAAAACAGTTACTACCAATACATATTAATTCTTCCATTCTTGCCTGAATTCCTGATTTTGTAACATCCATCCATATAAATATATACAACTAATTGAATACAAACTTAATATAAAACTTCAATAATATCCTAAATAACACGAAATCAACGAAACGAGAATGACTATTCACGTACAAAGGAACAAATTTATGATGGAACGACCTACAAACATTATTTTGCCTTTCACAGTTTCAAAATAAAATATTAGCCGGGCTGACAGTCAAACTGACAGAGTATTCAGGAGAGCCGAAAAACTTAATTTCACTTGATACACTCCAGAAAAAAAACTATCCAGCTTTATTCAAATTTCAAAGCTCAACATACAAAATTTAGAGCTGACAGCCCATTTAAAGGGAGCACGCAGACATTTAAACACGGGTTCCCAAATAAAAATTGAAACCATGTTATGAAAGTAGAAAGTTTAAATAAAATTATGAACATAAAAACAAAAATTTGTATTTATCTCCATTTTTCCACATTTTTCACCTCTTCGTTCCCTTATATCACGTCCGAAATTATCAAGTTTCTTGAATTTCGTAATTGTTTGTAATGCTTGTAATGCAGTCTTTGTTTTCTTTTTAGAAGTGGTAAACTCGGTTATATTGATAGAAATTATTTTCTTCAGTAATGATCTTGAAACACCCGTAGAGTGAACAGTTTTAGCAATTGGTGAATCACATTATTGCCTTCTTCATTGAAAAAATAGGTATATATTTTTTATAATATGTTCCGGGTCCTCAGATTTTTGTCCCCTTCTTTAATACGAACAAACGACATCTTTTATTTACATCTTTCAGAGCAGTGGTCCTCAGCGCAGAGCACCCTGGGGCTAGCGTCTTTTACACGCGGAAAACACAGTGCACCATGGTGCACTCGTAGCTGCTAGCGGGTATGCTCTCTACCTCTTCCTGCTGCACGACGGTGCACACGGGACGGCACTGCTTACCCTTTGCACAGTCCAGCGAGTGCTGACGACCACTGTTTTAGAGTTAATTGCATGTGAATTCTCTTCGCTTGCTCTCATAAGTAGGAGCTTAGTCTTCTATGTGTCCAATGTCGAGAGGTATCATTGAGTGATATAGTGATTTAACTCCTAGTTCCTCACGGCCAGTGTTCGGGTTAACACCTCAATACGAGCAATAACATGAATGAAAGAAGGGAAAAATCTATCGATGCCGTCGGATCCCGGCCACTTAGTCACTCGTAATGAGTGCACCTCTGTACATAGTGCGTTGGACATTGTGCCACTGTCACATAATCTGTGACACAGTACATGAGGGTAGGCCACCAGATGGAAAACTGAGAGGTAGAACTTAAACTGAGGGGATTCGATCCGGAATCGGAAATGGAATCCGGTGTGGCTTAGTGCATAAAACGTCAGCACGTAGAGGTGAAAACCCCAGTTCGGTCCCGGTGCCGGAAAGAATTGTTCTCTGTTCTATCCTTCATCATAATTATGATAACGCAAAATTCCTGCATGGAATTATCATATGTACTTCGGTACATATAACAACATAATAATATGCTATAATATGTGTCATGATGAGGAAGAATGATGTTGATAATTACTCTGACGTTGACAGTTTTCACGATAACGATGATCATTTGAAGAATGATGGCAGATATATCAGTGATGATGATTTATAAGAAAATGAGTAGGCTTATGGTTTGATGAAGCAACGACGAAGAACATGAATACTATGAGTTTGATGATAATTTTCATGACAATGAAGAAAGCGATTCCTATAGCAAGAACAACGATAATTTTCTTCATTGCACTGAATGCGATGATTTAATTTCTGGTATCAAATCCTATTACATCATATCAGATTTACACACCGAACTGAACTGACCTACAGAAGAAAAGAAATAAACTTCCTTCAATGCCGTCAAGAAGGTTGTGTTCTATTGTGAACCGACCTGGAACTAGGATAGGAGGTTAAATATGTTTGTTTGTTGTTTCTGGACATGGTAATGCCCCCCTGGAGCGTCGGTCCTTGACCACGGCGACATCCAGCGGGCGTCGTACTTTTTCAAGTGGTCTTATATGACGTGACAAGCACATCTTCTGCCTTATCCTGGAGACGTAGCAACCACTGTCTCAAAATCCATTTTATGGAGTCTTTATGTAGCTCAACTTTGTGTCTCGCTCATCTTCTATCCTTTTCCGCTTCCTTCTCCTCCTTCTCCCAACAAAGTAGGGCTCTTCAACCCCAAATTCATTCACATCTTTTTCTGGAGACATCCGCGACGTATCGTATCTTCAGTACTTTACTTGAAACAACACAATGCGTGTAACAATGTTCTCGCTTCTGCAGAGGTAGCCAAATTATTACAGTGAAGTGTGTGCAACAAACTGTATTTATCGGCAGAAATAATGCACAAATATATATTCTGTACCGAAATAATTTACAGAATATTGAGTCTGGAGGTTACTACTATTTTGTGAACATTCCTAAATTCTTCATTATCACGTTAATTTTGTCAGGGATGCTGGAAACCAAAGTTTGACAATTTATTTGAATATCAGCGTAATTTAGACTAGCTGTGGCGAAAATGTGATCGTGCGCCGAGCCACTGTGTAACCTGCATAGCACCTATGGAGGGGGGGACGGACATCCGAAGGGGAAGTGAAGCAACTGTCTGACTTATTAACGGATTTTCATTTTCCTTACGTCAAGCACTTAAATATAATTTTATACAGTATAAGGTTACAAACTAATGTTTAGTACGTGTGACGAAGAAAGAAATAAATAAGGAAACATAGGACACATAGGACACATTATCACAACCTAAAATTAACTCTCTTCAGAATGTCTCTGCGACAGAGTTTCAAAATCATGAATAATGTCAACTGTTTAAAATTTGTCTCGATAATAAAATATTAAAAAGATGTAATAGTTTCCCATATTTAGGTTACAATCTTTCTATTTTTGAAGAATTGGGCATATCACAGAAAATTAATAAATACACAAGAGCTATGGGCATTATAAATAGTGTGATGAAACCATCCTTGGTTCAGAAACACACTTTCATACGTCTCTACAACACATTGGCACGACCGATGCTCAGCTATGGCAGCGAAGCATGGACACTGAGGAAAACAGATAAAAGCAGAATAACGGCTTGTGAAATGCGATTCATGCGAAGAACAGCGGACTATACTAAATGGGATCTGAAAAGAAATTGTGAAATTTTAACTCAACCAGTTTTAGATTATATTGTTCAATATCAGTCTAACTGGATACATCGTTTGGAAAGAATAAGTAATAGTAGACTCCCAAAGGCAATTTATGATTATGTACCACATGGCCAAAGATCTGTGAGTCGTCCTGCTTAGAAATGGCGTGAAAATTTTATATGAGACCGTAATAGCCCTTGTGGCCTAACACTTGTCAGGAAGAAGAAGACCGCCAGCCGTAGTTGATTACGAAGGTATTTATCTGTCAGTCGTGATCTAAATTTGGTTTCTACTATTTTCATAGTTGAAAACAATTTTTCACAAACGTAAGTTGTAGCGAACATGGCTTCAACAGAGCAAGCGAAAGAACGAAGCTTCAGATATTTATTTTTTGGCAACGACTTGAAAAGTTCAACATTTGTCAAGTTCTTACATCTAGCTTTCATTTAACATCACATTGTAAATATGTGAGTTTAAATTGAAGAACTAATCGCATTATTCGTTCATCTGCTGAAAAAGGATCGACGTACAGAGATGATGATAATAATAATAATAATAATAATAATAATAATAATAATAATAATAATAATACTTAATCTTTTAATATTTCATGAGTAACATGTAGTATAATGCCGTTTTATGTTATAGGCCTACAACCGTTTTCCTTGTAATACTTATGAACAAATCATACATTTAATATTCTCATCATATTGGCTGCAAAAAAATTCGTCCTCCCATCCTACTTTAAATTTTATTTTTGTAGAGGTACATGGTTTCGAGAGAGATATTGCGACGATACACCACTCGAAGGTCAGAGACAAATACAAATGGAACGGAATTACGAGCCACAATGTGCTCGTGAGCCACATTTTCGCCACGGCTGATTTAGACAGATATCAGACAGTGGTTCAATGAGTCTATGTTTTGTTGTAAGCTTCTTTTTGGTGAAGAATGGGTAGAACGCAGAAAAATTCTCTTTGGTGGCCTACCCTCATGCACTGTGTCACAGGATAAAGCGTCATCAGCCATCAGGTAGAGCTGAAAACTCAGGTTCGAGTCTCGGTTCCGGAGAGAATTTTTCTCCGTTCTACTCATTCTTCACCATATAGTAATGCAGAATTCCTGTACGGAAATATATTTACTTCGGTACATCATTGTAAGCTTCTTTTTGTTCAGGTTCTTCTTTACTATAGACCACAGATTTTCAATCGGGGTCATATCCGGCCTTTTTGCAGGCCATGGGAGAAGAGACTGCTGAATATATTCTGCAGTACATAATTAAAACACCAATAGTTCCAACATAGCCAGATAAAATATATCCAACCATTTGAAAACTATACCATAAGATGTAAACAAATATATTTGCAACAATATAGAGCCACCGGCGTGGCTCAGTCGGTTAAGGTCCTTGCCTGCCGGTCTGAAGTTGCGCTCGGGAGTAGGTTCGACCCCCGCTTGGGCTGATTACCTGATTGGGTTTTTCCGAGATCTTCCCCAACCGTAATCTATGGCGAATCCTCGGCCTCATCTCGCCAAATATCATCTCGTTATCACCAATCTCATCGACGCTAAATAATTTCGTAGTTGATACAGCGTCGTTAAATAACCAACTAAAAAAAGACAATGTAGACTCTGTGGATTATACTGGAGTTGATATGATAAATTATATTATGTTTCAAAGAAAAACGTTTTAGTCTAATAATTTGACCACCTCTGTAGAATTCACGTACAGGATTTTGTGTTAATTATATTAACAATTTTAATGTTTAACAGGGTACAATATTGTGCCTGTTTTTGAGAAAGTAGCTTCTCATATCTTGACCCGTTATTCGATATTCACAGCAATAGTTTGAACTTCATGGAGATTTCTCGTTTTTATTTTGATGGCAATCATAGACTTAGAAACTTAATTGGCATAAATGCGAGTTTGTAAACACTATTACAAATTTAGTGCTTCTTTTACAAGCTCGAGGTATTCTTGCATTCCTTTGATCCCAATCTGGTATAAGCTCTCCAAGTATCGATCAAATTCCAGCAGAATTAAAACAAGAGGATGGAAGCGCATTATCTAAAGAAATTTATAAGCTTGTACTTACTATTTGGGAAAAGGACAGAACAATGGAAGGAGTTCACAATTGTACCTATTTTTAAAGAGGAGAACAAGACTAACTGTAGTAACTTTCGAGGAATATCACTTTTTGTCTTTTTCACAATTACAATATGACTTATCTGATCAATTTCTTATATACAATGGATTGTTTTCGTGATAGACTGGGATATTGTTTGACTGTGAATGGTTCTCATTTTGAGCATCGGTAGTGAAGTTTGGTTAAATCACAGGGTTTTGTTTACTTTTATGGCCTACTCAACATTATTTTACATACTTATTTATCTCAAGTTGGAAGTCCATGAAACAAGTTTAATAAATAGTTAAAAGACACGAAACGGGTGAATTGGTAAAATTTCTACACATTCATACGTAAAATTTAATGAAGATTCAGAGTGTGTAAACTTTAATATAGGGTGTCATTTACAAATTAACACTTTTCTGTCACACTCTGTATGTCTGAATAACTAACTTTTTCGAACATTGATATCATATTGTATGGTTTATATCCAACGGCTTTTGTATAACACTTTTTTGTGAAATTAAAATTTAAGAAGTTATGAGCAATATTCTATACTTTTTAACACTCTGTATAAAGTCCGTCCGACGGAGGAAAGTGAAACAATAATAGCAGCCATTTAGGTGCTTTAATGACAAAGTTGTAGTAATTTCACTCTTAATCTCTACCGGTAATCTTGGCGATGGTGATAGTATTAGTATAGCAGTAAGTTTTTAGTGGTGGTGGTGGTGGTGGTGGTGGTGGAGGTGGTACTAGATTGTCGGCATAGGAAATGGAGCTACGAATTTCTGAACAACGATGGACAAAAATATTTTCCGTGTTGAAATTAAGTTCTAATGCGCAGTTCACATGAGCTATTGTAAATTGCACGCCAGTCAACAATATATTCTGTTCCTGCATGTAACCATGTAACTATTAGTTTAGATTAAATCAATAATAGTTGCTTTATACATGTGCTATAAATCGCGTGACTACTTTAGTATTGATTATCGTAATATTGGAAATATTGATTAGGAAACTGTTATAGCCTACATGTGTTATATATCGTAGGCCTATGACTCTGCGTCTTATCGTAATATTGAAAATATTGAGTAACTATCCAAAAAATCTCATTAAACTAGGTTAAAGTACACATTAAATAAGGAAAAATAGGATCTCACCAAGACTCGAATCCGAGTCTTTACGTGGAAACGGACATGTTATGTGGTCGTAAGTGTTATCAGGCGATGGGTATGTGTAATGCTTAATTTATTCTTCGACTCAGAAATATTCTAGCTGGGTAAATCTTTTGCCAATAGGATAGGCTACACCTTTAGACCCGATTAAAATCCTGGTTGGGACATACACCTGGTTGAGGTTTTTTCCGAGGTTTTCCCTCAACCAATCGAAGCAGAATTGCTGGATAACTTTCGACGTTGGACATCGTCTCCGTTTCTTTCCTACATTTCTGGCTTACTCCGATGTAGAGTCAGCTGCGGGCCGCCACCGAACTGGACCTGGTGGATATGAGGTCATTCGTTGTTGGTGGTAGCGCTATGCACCGTGGACTCTCCGCCTGGCTCATAGTAACTCGTAGGACCGCGGTGAGGCCTACGCGGAATGGTAAAGGGATCATGTAGGCCAGGAATTTCCAATTGCTGACGTCACACGTCTCTGCTCTCAGCTCCTTGAGAGGGAAAGCATAGGTAAAAGAGCAAAGTAGAGGGAGTGACAGTGAAAGAGATGGAGATGTTTAAATAGCGGAGTCACATCGTTGCTCTCCCTCATGTGCTCTACTAGCTCTGCTCCAAAAGGGGAAACGTGCTCCTTGTAGAGGAGTTCGGTGGCAGGGCTCAGCGGGACCTATGCGCGGGGGCCTTAGGCATGCGCACCATTCCATCCCGGGTAGTACAATGTGACCTACGTGCGAAGACAGTCCCAGTCCGTGCTCTTTCCTAAAGGGGGAATAATACATAGACATTCTTCGACACGGAAATTGGTCGCTGTTCACAGACTGATTTCCACCTCGGAATAGCTCGGAAATCATCGTCTGTGCTATGTTTACACGCGTGCGTTTTACACAGAGAGATTGCAATCACGGTCTTTGAACAATAAGAAAGAACTATTACTAAGTCATAAAGGCTACGTAGGGAAATGTTTCGTGACATACGTATAGGCCTATGTCGTTTTACGACTTGATTTCTTCCTCGGACCTCGATGCTTAAGAGAAGAGGACAGTATTTTTTTTTAACTTTTTCTATTGGGAATAAAATATAAATATTTTGTATGTAGGCAGCTCACGGCTATAAAAACTCAACCAGACATAAATATTATGAAAAAATTATTTGGGGCCTGATTTGAAAAAAATGTAACCAATGCAGGATTTTACTAGAACTGATATATCTAAACCATTTTCAAAGATACATTCAAACAGTTTTTTTTTTCATTTTACTTGTAAAAGCAAGCTGTACAAACTGTCTGTAACAGAATTTTGATATTAGTCTCTACATTTGTAAAACAAATAATTAAAACTTAATATCACTTTTTTTATTTCTTTTTTTGCAAACAGACAGACATATTTTATAAAAGGTAATCAATTAGCAAAATTCTATTACAGAGAAAAGTTTCCTAATAGTCTAGAGAATGTGTGTTCTAAATTTCATGCATGTATTTTTAATAATTCAGAAATTATATCCATTTTTGTCTGGCAATGTAGCAAAAAAAATTAATTTACTGGAAACAAACCAAGCGAGAGAGTTATTTAAAAATTCAGAGTGCAAGAAGTTTAAAATTGGTCTCTTAACATCCGAAAAAGGCACAAATACCCAAAAAATGTTATGCAATGTATTCCACACATATCACTGAATATTATTATTATTTTTTTTTTAATTTACTCATTTTTTACCAAAAAATACCGTCATCTACCCTTAATATTTCTCCGTGTGAGTCTCGCTTTAACTGGAAAGACACAAAGGCTAGTCCACAACAAACCGGGAACTAGAACCAGAACGAAAACGGGAAACAAAGAACATGAACGCGAAGATTTTTGATTCAGAATAAGTCGTTAATGTAAAGTCGATATTAGGCATTCTGATGTTATTTGTGTATACTTGATCGATGGAATTCGCTCATGAGTACAAGCCGGCCAACATAAACACAGATTAACGAACTTCGAAATTTAAGACACGGAATATTTATGAATTCAATTCAAGTGGCATATATGGAAAGTGATTCTACTAAATTTCCGCGTTAGTTATAAGCAATGAATGGAGAAGGTCTCCTTGCTACAAAATATACGGCGACCAAATAGCTTTTTGTTGACAACAGAATAAATCTAGTAGAAGAGGCTGTGATCGGAAACGAGAATGGCAAAGTTAAAACTTGACCAACTCTCCGTTCCCGTCTACGAGCTCCGGCAAGGTTCTTGTTAATTGTGAATGCTCACATTTAAATACATTTATTAAAAAACTTCTTTTCTCGTTGTTTCCGTTCCCGCTTTGTTGTGAACCAGCCTTTCAATTAGACAAATTCACGCTACAGGAGAGCGACCATATTCCGTGTCACAGGTATATATATATATATATATATATATGTGTGTGTGTGTGTGTGTGTGTGTGTGTGTGTGTGTGTGTGTGTGTGTGTGTGTGTGTGCCTAAATATTCTGTATTTTCTTACGCTTTAACTGTTGCATCTTTAAACGAGGACCAACTAAAGAAGGAATACTAAAAAAAGACACAAGCAGTAGTCCTACAACACCTTCTTAAAACTAATAAAATGAACAAATCGCTTAGCTATAATACACACAAGCAGGCAGATTGTCACAGTCAGCAACTTCTTAATTTTATTTGCAGTTTCCTACTAACGGTTGAGTACCCCAGTTAGGGTACAAGACACCAAGCTGACATCACCCCTCCATCACTTTTACTGCTCTTGCTGTAACCAGTCAGACGTCTGCCTGTCCGTCTGTCCGACCCTGGCGCGAATCCAGCGCCTGGTTCAGGTCCTGACCTGACCCGAACCGTCTACTGCAACCCTCACGTGACACAAGAACCAAATTTTTGCCACTGTTAGTAGACACCGCACACACGTACAAACCCAAGAACTCTTGTAATGGAAGTAAAATTGAACTTTATTTAAAGGTGGCGCCCAGTTGAACTCAGACAGTTTATGTCTTTCAGCTTTAGCTTCAATCATTTCTGTGTTCAGTGAGATTATAGGGTACAAATAATAATTTCGCAATATTTTGAAAACATCGGACGTGAAAAGTTATATATTTTTTAAATTCATTTCAACTTAATTTTGCGACAAACGTTTTCCCTCATCACTGAGCATCATCAGGTCTTATGAGCATAACATGAGATAAATTAACAATTAAGAGCATAAAAACAACACAAAAGTAATTGCATGTGTGCTTGGCGTGTTTTACATGACTTATTTGCAATTTTGTAAAGTAATTAGAGTTACAATAAATAAAATAAGTTAAGGAGCTCGATGTAAAAATGAAACAAGTTAAAAACAATGATAAAACAACTTGTTGATAGTTTTAAAGGATGCATTTTACAGTAAATTTTTACACAAGCTGTTTTAACATTGTTTCTAACTTGCATCATTTTTACATCGCGTTTGTTGATTTATTTTATTTATTATAGCAGAATAAATATGGGAAATTTCTATTATTATTCCGTTTGTCATCAAAAAATCTGAAACCTAAAATTTATAAAAGAGTTATATTACCGGTTGTTCAGTATGGTTGTGAAACTTGGACTCTCACTTTGAGAAAGGAACAGAGATTAAGGGTTTTTGAGAATAAGGTTCTTAGAAAAATATTTGGGGCTAAAAGGGATGAAGTTACAGGATAATGGAGAAAGTTACGCAACCCATAACTGCATGCACTGTATTCTTCACCTGACATAATTAGGAACATTAAATCCAGACGTTTGAGATGGGCAGGGCATGTAGCACGTATGGGCGAATCCAGAAATTAATACAGAGTGTTAGGTGGGAGGCCTGAGGGAAAAAGACCTTTGGAGAGGCAGACACGTAGATGGGAGGATAATATTGAAATGGATTTGAAGGAGGTGGGATATGATGATAGACACTGTATTAATCTTGCAGAGGATAGGGACCGATGGGGGGCTTATGTGAGAGCGGCAACGAACCTGCGGGTTCCTTAAAAGCCATTTGTAAGTAAGTAAGTAAGTAAGTAAGTAAGTAAGTAAGTAAGTAAGTAAGTTAATCACTTTACAAATTGAAAATATGTCATGTAAAACACGCCAAGCACACATGCAATTATTTTTGTGTTCTTTATGGTACTCTTAATTTTTAATTTATTTCATGTTATACTCAAAAGACCGGAAGAGCGGAAACGTTTGTCGTAAAATTAAATTAAAGTACATTTTTTGAAATACGATCAGCCTTAGACGAAAATGCCATTACTTAAAGATTAAGGGTGCTATTCATACACATTTCGCTAGCCCGCGCTACGAGCGTGCTAAACAGGATTCATATAATATCATATCGCTGACACTGGTTTATGAATACGAAAAACGTTAGTTCGCTGATCATCCACCGAAAGCTCGCGCTAAGAATGTCTATGAATACGGCCCTAAAAGGTTAAGTGTCTAGAAGCATAAATCAGCTACTATAGAGAAACAGTTCATTCCACACAGTACGTAATATGCTAAATGAAGGAAAAGAAGAGGGATCTTATTTTATAACGAGAAGAGAGCCTGAGCCTCTATTTTTTGTCTGTAGCCAATGGTAATTTTGTATAAATAGTGGAAGATGCTCCTCTCCCTTAAAATATGACGAGATAAAATCTTTTCCTATTGCACTAATAATTAATATTACTTTTAACTATGCAGATTGAAGAAATAATAGAATAAATTATATTACACTGACACAATTTGCCCAACATCTTGTTTGGTGACTATAAATGGCGCTTGACCCAGTCAGATTTAATTCGGCTTTTCAGCGTCTTAAACCAATTGTTCTTAACAGTTCGGTTCAGCTGGCATTTCCCTCTGTGACGTCACACGTCTCTGCTCTAGAGCTTCTTGAGAGGGGCAGCATAGTTAAAGAACAATGTAGGGGAATGGCATTGGAAGGGATGGAGATGTTTAAATAGCTGAGGCACAACATTACCCTCCCTCACGTGCTCTACCAAGTCTGCTCCGAGTGGGGAATCGCGCTCCGACGTCACAGGTTGGCCTGTTGAAAATAACTGTGGCAGAGGCTACCACAAACCAGAGAGGTGGCGGGCACGGGCACGAAGACGATCAGTTGAAAAAAACTTTCCAAACGACGCATCGATCATGTCTCTGGAATCCAGAATCACTCTTCCACTCCCAACAAATCTCTATGCCGGCATGCATATTCCTTTTTTCCTTTATAAGAACATCCACCCTTTCCCTCATTAAGCCCTCTTGGTTGATGTGATGATAATTTACTATAATCATGTCACAGAAAATTAGTTAATCCCTTACATTCAGACAGCTCAACCAGCCTGTGATTTTCCCTGGTTTTACTAAGGTGCTAAGACAAATATCGGGATGAGGCCTTTAAAAAATGGGCCACGGACCAAACTCTCTCTCCACTTAAATTTTGGCATTTTCGAAATTTTGAGGTAATGTAATCAAATTTTGCAGACATCTTGACAAATTTTCCTGTTGACAGATCGTTTTCTGTAAATTTGAAGTAGGGTACTTTACAGATAAAATAGTAATATTTTACATAGTTTTAATAATAAAAATGTTCAAAGTAAATAAAAACTAAATTATATTTGAAAATTCTGTAGGCTATATAGAGATTTGTTATAGTCTGTACATTTCGAACCGGCGGATCAAGGTTATTTCGTCTCCTCTACACCAGTGGTTGCCAAACACCACGAAATTGTGACGTAATAGAAATGCAACCCGCACACCACTTTCTCAGGGAGAAGGGTGGAGTGGGTATCTCCTCAGGTAATGCAGCGAATAACAGTGCAGAGACGGACTGTGACCAAAAAAAAAAGTAATATAATGTTCTTCTACTTATTAACTATACACACTTTTTTCCGTGTTAACTTTTATCCTCCTATTCATTATTTTTGTATTATTAATAAAATAAAATATATTTTCTTATTTATCATAAAAAGAACGTGTACTTTACATCAGCAGATATTTCTACCAGACTGGTCACGAAGTTGTAAATTACACTGCGTACTTAAAAAAAACATCGAAGTATTTTACCCCGATTAAGACATAGAAGCCGATATTTTTATTGTTCGTTTATTAATGAAATATTCAAATTACAGGGAACGGTGTGGTAGTCTTTATATCAAGAAGAATAATGACAACGTGCATTGTTCTTTTATACTTCATTTAAAATTTTACAACAAATTAAGTATCTCATATTTTTGCCATCTGCACAAAAGAAATACTTGTGATCCCATGCTCCTTAAAATTAAATTTTTACATATTATCTGTTTTCTGTTTTGGAAAAGACATCGAAACATATTATCCTACACACTTGTAACATTACATGTGTACGTCCGCTGCTGATAAATGTCTTGTCTTATACCGAAGTGAAGGCTGTAAACAGAGGGGGGATGTATGATGTCATGGTTACGCTTGAGTGGAGGCAGGGGCATGTGTCACGACACAGCTTTTGGCGATCACTACTCTACACTGTACCCCTTCTTCTAAGCTCCGGATGGTTCCCCTCCCCTCTAACATGCCGCGCCACTGGTCCACCTGACTTTTCTTGAGGAGAACGGTCCAGGAATGGGGATAAGAGCACGCATGGCAAATGCAGTCCATTGCTTGACCTTGAGCCGCCAGTTCGAAATGCATAGATAATAGACATAAGATATGGCAAATGTGTACTAAATTTTAGATCTATGTCTCTAACAGGTAATGAGGAGAGGAAATGTTCCATATCTTCTGTAATTTCCTGGTTAAGTGTAAGAAAAGGCCTTATGGCCTTAACTCTGTCAGGGTAAATAAAGCCATTATTATTATTATTATTATTATTATTATTATTATTATTATTATTATTATTATTATTATTATTATTATTATTATTATATCAGGTTAAGTTAGGTCGGTTTATAACTGGGCTGCTTGTACTGCTACGATATAAGGTACAAAATAGAAAAATTCATTTTAAATAACCATACCAAATTTCAAATCGTTAATTAAAAAAACTTTGGGATCTGTAACAAATTTGGACAAACGTCTTCCCTTAATCGGAACTGTCATTATAACATGGGTTTACTTATATGATTTTCTTTTCGTTTTATTAACCGCTACTGTTTTTGGAACAATATAATGACGATAATTAAAGATCTCTGTACTCCCATTGATTTCTTAATCATGGTGCTAGTTTAGGCCCAAGACTTTATAATAAAATTACAAACCATTTTCCAAATTTAAAATATTTTAAAACTGAAGCTTTTAAACAAGAAATTTATAAAATTATTCATGATATATAACATTAATAAATGTGTTTATTTTTTACCTTTCATTTATGTCCGACTACATTCATGTTTTTATTGAATATCACTGGCTTCTCTCTGACTGCCAATTTATATTAAATGTGCTTTTTCCTCTCTCTCTCTCTTTTTTTTTTTTTTTTTTTGCTCTTGTGTGTTATTTATTGATTTGAATTAAGTTATTTACTGTATTTAGTATTTATTAATGACAAATGTCAGTGTGTCACTGTTGTGGGGATTTAGTCACGAGAGGATAAACGAAATTAGGCCTACTCCACACAAAAATTTACAGTAACGTACTTTTCATCCAGAATAAATTATACTTCCAATAATGGAATCTCCGTTATGGAAAAGTGACATTTAGTCTTTCGGCTTGAAACATAGGCTATTCTTCCATCTTAAGGCGTGAGTTACTAGAGAGCCAGACGAAGGACAGACTTGAAACGTATCGTAGCGCTTGTTCTTTTGTGTACCCGGAGGGCAGTAGAGATGGAAGGCAATGACTTCATTTCCAAGGTAGGGTTTCTCATAATGAAATGCAACACCTCAGAAGGGATGTAAATTGAGTGGATGGTGATGAAAGGTGTGCCTGCGTGAGAAGAGGACGGCGATAAATGGGAGAGAAAAGATATGGAGATGGAATTAGAAGATGAAATATACTAAAGCCAAGAATTTTTAATGACGCGGTAGGACAGACGAAGAGACTGAAAGGGACTAGTAAAGGGGTAAATGATATGAATAGGAGGAAGGAGGAATTTTGAACGGAGATTTGAGCATTAGAATAATAACGTTAACTGAGAGAGAAGAAAGGTAATCGTGTTTTGATAATGGTAAAAACCGAGGCAGGAGAACCTGAATTGTGGCCTATTTGAAAGTAAGAGAAGGCAGTGAAATAGATTGAAAAGGGGTCAGAATAAAGTGAGTATGAAAATTAAGAGAAGGCCAGCACACTGGATTAGTTTTCTAGTGTCCGTGATTGCTTCTCTGTTCGGAAATCTGTCTTTAGTAATTACGCCAGAAAACATGTCGTCAATGTACAAGTTATTTAGCGTCGTTGGATTTGGTGGTAGCCAGATGATATTTGGAAAGATAAAGCCAGTGATTCGCCATAGATTACCTGACATTCACCTTACAGTTGGGGAAAACCTCGGAAAAATTCCAGCCAGGTAATCAGCTCAAGTGGGAATCGAACCCATGCCCGAGCGCAACCCCGGATCAGCAGGCAAACGCGCTACCTCCTGAGCTACACTAGTGGCTGAAAGAAGTGTTTTCTGTTGCATAAATCTTATAGAAATAAATTCAGCATTTTATGATTTTTATATTAATACTGTCCCATACAATACAATACAATACTTGCGCAAAATGAAGATTTAGGCCCATACTATCAGTATATCACCGTATCTCAATTTTGACCAGAAACGGACATACAATATCTGTGCTCCGAGTCAGCGATATTATTATTCATTACAGTTTCAAACAACTCACTGACGTCAATCTAGTGTGTGAATCGTATCGACTATCGATTACATCGTTGTCTCGAGACTAGGCCTCGGGAATGAGGAAGCAATGAAGTAGTTAAAGAGAATGCTCCGTCCTGTTAAATTTAATTGAGAGGATTATGAAGAAATATGAAAAGAAAAACTATCACACTTTTATTTTGAATCCAAATATCCTTAAAATCCCAACCATGCTCACAATAACAATCGCGAACTGCATAAACTGGGATTCGATGAATCCCCTGTCACTTCTATGTGTCATACATTTCCTGCAATGATTCTTCGGAAATAAAGTTAATGAGATAATTCCAAGCGAGTGACGTACAGTCAATTAACCAGCTCATTGACACTATCATTATACTGATAGTACAGAGCATGGTGCTCTAAAATTAATAACCGATCATTTCTTTCTTTTAAATTCACTTCTTTATCCTACGTTCATTTTTCTTATCGTCATCATCATCATCATCATCATTATCTCTACCACAGTCTAGTATATAGTTACGAAGCTCAATACGTAGTAAATATGCTTCCATAGATAGTTGCTAACCACTAGGATCGCTACTATCGCCTCATCACAGACAATGTGAAATAATACCTGCACAGTGTATTGTTCCTAGTACCCTCATAAACTCAAGCTTCGTGACTGTATACTAGACTGTGATCTCTATTTCAACAGTAAACCTGTACTCATGCATATTCACTTCTAGAAAATATCAGCAATCAAGCGTTAACATCTCTCAACATGGAACAGTTATTAATTATTACAAATAAGAGTTGATGGAAAAAGAGTTAATAAAATGCAGGCCTATAAACTTAAGTTTAATGTTATTACTCGACCGAGACCAGTGGAGTTCTGCAGCCTGGAGCGCCACTTGTACTTCTCTTGCGTTCGTATAGCTTCATCGCGATAGTTCACATTACGTCCGCGTCTCCACTCGTCTCGATCGAGTAATAAAAACCTATACTCATGCACATGTGTATAACCTCTAATGTTTAGTTTTCTTCTATAATTCGTTTGTTTTATACCTACCATCTCTGGTTCATTCAATTATGATAGAGAAAACATTCATTCTGCTGTTGATTAATGGCTGTACATTATGTTGCTATAACCTGAAATGTTCAGTTGTTTTTAAATAAATTAAATGTCAGATATCTGCGTTGTTCTCCTTGCAATAAAGGTAATAAAATGTGTGTGTTTTGCGAGGATGAAAGAGATAAGTCACTGTCATAAACATGAACATCATAATTATATTACAAAAATTCCACTCAAAATGCATCTTTCTCGTATTGGAATTATCTCACTGAATACAATTCGTGCTTGATATTTTCTCTGTGATAATATAATTGAGCTTCTAAACTCACGCAGGCCTACGTTGTCATGAGATAATTTTTCCTCTACCGTCGAAATCGAACAAAAAATTTAATGATAACATACATTCGTTAAACTCAATTAAATTATCGAGAAACTATCAGCACTTCAATTATTGTGACGTTCTCTTAAGTAAGCTAAATTCTGAATTGTCAGTCAAGTTACGAGTCCAGAATATGTGCGTCAGATAAGTGTGCAACATTCGAAGGTATGATCATATCACAGTCTAGTATATGCAGTCGCGAAGCTCAATACGTAGTAAATATGCAAACATTAGATAGTTGCTCACCACTAGGATCGCTAATATTGCCTCATTACAGGCAATGCAAAATAGTACCGTCACAGTCTATTGTTTCTAGCACCCTCAAAACTCAAGCTTCGTGACTGTATATAGTAGATTGTGATCATATATCACCGTCCTTCGCAAGAACTCAACTTTAAGAACGTAGAAGTTTACACTATTTGTCTTTACTGTTTCGAATTCTGCACACCTTAACACCAAATTATCTTTCGTCTCGTTTCTCTTATCTACAACCACGACGTAAATACCAGATCACTTATCTGTGGCACGCTAAGTATACCGCTTCATAGAAATCTTGTTATTCATCATATTTTACAGTATCCACCTCGCGACAATGGAATCCCTTGTAACAAAACATTAAGGGGTGCAAAATAATAAACATTTTTAAAAATAGCTTAAAGGATAACCTTCTTAGCAATTCACTCTAATTATACTGACTTAACGGTCACTGACTATATGGTAACTTCTTTCTTTAGACATGCATCCTGATAGCGCTGTATTTTCAAAACTGTCTCTCAATAGTCTCTTCCTATTATCTAACATTATTTTAAATATATTAACATTCTATGTATTTTTGTTTAAGGGGTTGAGTACAGCTTACAGCAGTAAAATTTTGGAAAATATTCAACATTTTTTTCCTCCATTACTGTATCTTGTACAATAATGAAAACTAGTATGTGTAAAACACTGTCCTTCTGCTATATGAAAAAAATATATATTTTTACGATAAAAAAATTATTTACATTTTTTTTTTCCCAAAATTCATTTCACTGTGCAGTGATGAAGCGTTTCCCACATAACTTAAAAACTATCGAACATTCTGTGATGAAATGTTTTGTGTGTATTTATGCATGTAATATCTACAATATGATGCAATATCACTTCTCTACCTTTGATAGACTGTCTGATAAAAAATAAATTCATTTAAAAAAAGGTCAAGTATCAGTATTGTCTTCTAACACAAAATAAAAAAATGTATTTATTAAAGAATGTAGTCGAAAGAGCATGTATTAAATATGAATTTCAGCAATAAAATAAAAGAGAGAGACATGAAAAAGTTAACAAGTTTATGAGTTAAGGGGGAAACGCTTCATCACTACACAATAAACTGCCACTATTTTGAATTTTGAAAAAAATATATACATAAATATTTTTTTAATCGTAAAGATATTTTTTTCGTATAGCAGAAGGACATTGTTTTACACATACTAATTTTCATTATTGTATCAGATACAGTAATGGAGGAAAAAAATGTTGAATATTTCCAAAAAATTTACTGCTGTAAGCTGTACCAAACCCCTTAATTCTGTTACGGAATTTGTATTTCATTGTTTAATTAATAGTGCTAAGTATTTTACAGCTTAATTCATAAGTAACTCTTGTATACACGTAAATTTTATGTAAATCAAATTGTTGTGTTCTTTGTAATTTGTAAGTTCATTCATATGTATGCATACTTTTTGCTGGTTGAGTGGAAGTCACGACCTTAACTCTGCCAGCTAAAATAAATCATTATTATTATTATTATTATTATTATTATTATTATTATTATTATTATTATTATTATTATTATTATTATAGACAGATAACTTGGAACAGATTTGACACGTAGTGTGAGTTCTGTTGGATAACAGCAGTGAACGAATTCAACAGAGGATGGTATAGATGCCAGCACGTTGCGATATTAAGTCTGGGGTAAGTTAATAAGCTTCCAGAGGGATGTGAGAAACTTCTTG
Source organism: Periplaneta americana (assembly GCF_040183065.1). NCBI lineage: Eukaryota > Metazoa > Arthropoda > Insecta > Blattodea > Blattidae > Periplaneta > Periplaneta americana. The sequence goes on along the minus strand of NC_091122.1, from coordinate 113,209,504 downwards.
GCTGTGCACCAAAGTGGTTCCGCTAAGAGGGTGGGAGGAAGCCACCCCATACGGACCATTGCCTGCAAACCAGTCAAGTGTTACGCAATTAATTATTTAAAATATTGAGAAAGGGTTTGGGGAAGAGCTACAGTTAAAACCACACCACCACTACTAACGCCACCACCTCCGCTTCTTCTTATTCTTCTCCAAGCGAAAACATAAAACATAAAGCAAAGCCTGATAATACTCTGCTATATCCAGTGAGTGCTTTCAGTGCGGCGCTATATAACTTTCAGGAGCAAGGATTTGCCATTAACGCAACGTTAAAAAGAACCTCGAGACATCCATCGTTCAATATCGCCTACGTTATTCGTTTAAACTTCTTTAAGGCTGTTTTACCTAACGATTACGAATAAGGTAAAATTTCTCGTGTATACATCACGAAATTGGGATGGTAGACGCCTATTCTTTCTTAATCTTAACTTGATGATGAAAATATGTATGGTATCGCGTCGCTACAAAATATGGGAAATGAATCCATGTCTATTTCAAATTTATCAATTTTAACATCATCATCATCATCATCATGGGTTTTCCCTCAACCCAATATGAGCAAATGCTGGGTAACTTTCGGGGCTGGACCCCGGACTCATTTCACCGGCACTATCACCGTCATCTCATTCAGACGCTAAATAACCTGGGATGTTGATAAAGCGTCGTAAAACAATCTAAAAAATCATAATCATCATCACCACCACCACCACAATTATCATTGGAGGTTTTATTAAAGAGTGGGACGGCATTATCTCTAAGTATTGCAACCCAAATAGCTTTCTGTGCATCCGTTACGGAATGAGTTGCATGTCAATTGTGTTGCTCGACTACGCAGGCTCCACTCTTCCCCGCACCACATATTCATGTCCAGCCAACAATTCCGAATATCATACCTCTGGTGACTTTGTGCTCTTGTGACTATTATCGAATAACTTCGTTTCATTTCCAATTTTGTCCTTCCTTACATCACATCACTGATATTACAAATTTCATTTATGCAGTGTCAATTCTGTGGTATTTGGTCTGAACATGACAACTCTTAAATGGCCACTTCCTGCTACCGACACTTACCGGTAAGCAACTTAGGAGCTAAAGAAAATAATGAGCATATCGATCGTCCAGTTCAAAACTGCGACACTTCAAAAATTGCCATTTTTTAGTTATTTATACTACTGAAAGCCCCTTTCGGAGCTCTTTCCGATTCAGTATTGAGATCAATCACATTTACAACCAAAAAGAAAAAAAAAAACTAAATAAACAGCTTTAGAAATAATTATAACTATGGACTTTACTAATTCATTATTAGTACATTTCGAAATGTATTAATAATGAACTGGAAGATTGTGATAAACTCGTCCTGAATACTGACTCATTTCTAATTGTCGTGGTTATGAACCAGAACTCTGTTCCTTTCTAAGTGATTTATTTAAAGCTTTCAACTGAAGATATCTCAAAACTTGTTTTTTTTTTTTTGAGTTGTCGCACTTTTGAAATAGACGATCGATATGTACAATATAAGTAAAAAATGTCTCAATCTATGTTATTTTCATTCACATTTGTATGTAAACTAGAATTCTGGATTTTTAAAAGAAAAGTGAAAATAAAAATGCTTGTATCTCAAAACAGATATTTTGGAATTATCATGTCCTGACCAAACATCACAGATTTATTTTTTTCTAATTGCTGAACTATCTGAATCATATAACAAAGAAGATAGACAGTCTTTTGTAAAACTTCATAAGAGTTACGTTTCAAATTTTAGTGTTCGTTTCAACTGATCACAAAAGTCTATTTAATTTGTATAGGCCTATAGTTTTAGGACTTCTTACATATTTATAAATAGTTTACTTCGAAATTTCTCTTTTACTACTATTTTTTCTCCTTTAAGTTAAAGAGGAAATGTTAGAAATACGAAATAGGGATACAAATATAAAATAAGTTAGTATGATATACGACCTGATATGACGTATAATTGATTTCGTTTTCAAATTATGACATATTCTGAGTTATAACTAACAAAATAACTGTATCACAAATATGAAATACTAGTGTTATTATTATTCCACATTTATAATCTAGTTTTCTGTTTCGTTACTACTATTCTTACTAGTGTTTGCTCCTGTAGGAGGAAGGAAAGCTCACCTTCCAACAAACTTCGAAAACAGTGGAATGAAAAGGCAAAGCAAGAAGTCGTAAAAGAAGTTCGAGAAAATACGTCAGAGACGATTAATCTGGAGTCAGTATTACGGTTCGGAAGAAAACCTGCTAATGAAGATGCTGAATGCTTGTTTTGTGTTTTTTCTTAGTAGAGGTCATTCTGACTTTGCAATTCTGTTAATATTGTAACTTGTTAATAGTATTCCATATTTGTATCTCCATTGTTATGAAGGAAGTATGTTAGATTTTGAGGAAATTATTTTTTTAAACATGTTATAACATCTTACGAACTTCTAAGTCCGGTGTACCATTCACAGGGACATTCAGCAATAAACAGGACGACACTTTACGTTCAGCACTCAAAACATGTAGGTTCCAAAACGAAAAAAACCAAATGGTATTCCACATTTGTAGCACTTCCTCTAGTTTTAATATGATAAGGTATATTTAGATTACTATATAGTCAATTTATCTGAGAGGTCACATAGCGATTTTCTGTTGCGAGTGCTACATTGAATTTGGATTTTGCTGCCATCACCGGTCAGTTCATAGACAAGTGATGCCATCTAGTGGCCATATCTAAGACATGAACGCCGTCACGTATATAGAAATGGTATCCTATTTCTTTCTGTAATGAAATTGAAACCTTTCCTGCATTTGCGCTTTCAATAACTAGTTTGCTGATTATTAATACAACTTTATGCTTTTCACTAATAAAAACATAAACATGTTTCCTTTAAGAAAAATAAAACCGATATCAAATATTCACTACATTTTTAAGTTAAATGGATTAGGCAGATTGTCACATCATCTGTGCAACTGTGTTCTTCTTGTAGTCTAGTTCCAAGCGCTACTACAATATTTTGTAACCTTTGAATAATCTGCAGAACAGTGTATATTTTGTATTTCATATCCACGCGATATGACGTTATTCTTCACTTAATATCTCCTTGATAATCGTACACATGTTGTAGTCTAGAGTTATACGTCATGTCGACATTATTATGATATTTAAATTATACTTAACAACCGTGCATATCTTACAGCCTAGATCCAGACTCTAAGGCGACATTATTGCGTCACTAAAAACAGTTTTAACAACGTTATAAATATTATGGCTTCTATCTAGAAACTAAAATGACATTCCTTTATTGATAAATATTCTTAATCACTGTGTATACCTTTGTGATCTACAACAACCATGTAGATCATTTGGTTAAAATCCAGGCATTATATTGACATTATCGGGCTACTGAAATATTTCTTTACTGACAGGTACTAAGAATTTATTGCGACACTGAAAGAACTCCTTATCAAACATATAGATCTTTTAGTCTAGATCCAAGTGCTATAATTACATTATTGCAATATTGAAAAATTTCCTACCAGCTGTGTATAACTTACAGACTATAGTCAGGTGTCAAGACATTATTTCGTCACTGAAAAATAATTTTATCTACCGTGTTCACCTATTGCTTCAGGTGCAGATGCTAAGATGATATTATTGCCTCAATGTTACATTGGTTTTTACAGCAGAATATATCATGCATGTAGTCTATATAAAAATGGCAAGAAAACTTTATTACGACAATGAAAATTCTCCTTTTCAATCGTTTTTAATAAGATACACAAGAATACAGGTCTGATGATCAAACATAGCGAGTAGGCCTACGTTGTTGACAAATTGATCTGATATTCCGTTTCGGTCTTCCCTTTACTGCTATAGGAGCATGTTTACGCTTTAAAGTAGACAAGTGTTAATAGTAGAGGTGATTAAAACTAACTGCCGCACTCGCTCGCTGAATTCGTTGCGCTTGTTTTTCGAGTCTCGTCTCGAACTCTTGTGTGCTTCGAGTCTCGCTCATCATTCTCTAAATAGCATTTGGTCGACGTGGAAAGATTTCGTAACTTTGAATAACATACATAATTCAAATAAATAACATTATAGATGTTTAATTGATGCAAAAAGACAAAAGATAACAGTATCACAGTTATCAAAATGTTCTGGTTCTTCTATGAGATATTACCTATGGTTATACAAAAAAAAATAATAATAATAATAATAATAATAATAATAATAATAATAATAATAATAATAATTCTCAAATAAATTTGAATTTCTAAGAAACATAAAACATGGCATTAAATAAAGCATTCTTTTTTACCTGAGATTGTATACTTGACTTCAAACATGCGAAAAAAAAGTCCTGTCTTTTAATAAGGGCCTTGTAATCAAATAAAGAATGGGGAACCGATTACTACACTGAAAGGTAGAGATGATGTTTAAAATAAGCTATTTGATTGTTCATACATATATAACAGTTGCCAAAACAGATAAAAGTTCAGTCTGGTAAAAACAGCTGTGACGATTCAAGGCTGCTTGACGTTCGAGAGTCGATAACTCCCGAAGCAGCAATGTCTTGCTTACAAGCAGTCAACGACAGGAAATACTGTCGTGCGGGTTTTCGGCTTTGCGGGCGTTGATAGTCTTGCATTCTCGCTCGTTGTTCATCTCTAGTTAATAGGAAATTATGTATGTGCACTTTATTATTTAAAAATGTACTTTTCTTGTCGCTTCTATTATGGATGTTACGAAAGTAGAGAACTTAATTTTAGGAGCTAGGAATCATTGTTCTTAAATTAGTCTTCAATAAATTTTATGTTAAAATAAATACATATATATATATATATATATATATATATATATACACACATAAATAAATAATATGTAGGCTTATTTAATTAATGTCATAAAATTTATTCTCTATTAATTTTATTACAATATACACATAGGTAGGTATATATTACTTAATCTGAATATTAATAAAATGTTTTCAAAAAAAGAATAAGCACAATACAGAGCATCAGTACCGCATTTTACTCGTCATATGAACCAGATGCATAATCAGAATTAGCTTCTGTCACTCGTAGCAACCAGTCACAACTGAACACCGATTACATTCTCGTGTCGAGATGAGGCAGGCAACTGAAGGTATGACGTTTAACGTGACAATACCGCTCGGCGAGAAGTGTAGAACAGATTGGGAAATCGGTAGAACTTCAGGCCCGCATTCCTGTGTCCTTTAGTATAGTTGTGGTTTAGCTATATGCAAGAGCCAATAAAACACTATAAAACATTAATGCGTCATTACAGAATAGCTTAAAAGGCATGTAGTTCTAGTAGTCTAGATACAACTACTCAGAAAACAATATTGTATCTTTGGAAAAGTGATTAACAAAGTTGTGAGAACTCTAAGACAACAATTCCATTGCTTTACAACCACGAACATCTTGCAGTCTAGATTGAGGTACTCAGAAAGCATTATTCCGTGTTTGAGAAATTGCTTAACAACATTGTAGATGCTTTCCTCCAGATCAGAGATGTCAAGCGCCTGCACATCGTGCTCTCAAGAACTCTCACAACATTTCTTTAAGAGAGATGATTTTATTTCACCTTGTTAAAAAGTGAACCTTGTTGGACTTATATTGCTTGTAGTATGAACACACAATACGGAGCTTTGCTATCTCTGCTCTACAGTTAGGTACAAAAGTCTTGTCATCCGCACTTGTATATGTATGTTGATATGAATACATTTTGAACATGTCATCGCAGATGTGTGACAATGATTGATATTTTGCGTTTCAGCTTGTTTAGTGATCCAGAACATCAGTATGGGCACCATCATTGTCGCGGGACAAAATTAAATTTTCCGCAGCAAAGAGAGTGTGATTTCCCTTTGGGGAATAATTAAGCAGCATGTCTCGAAACATCGATACCAGACAATTGAAGATCTGAAGCAAGCTGTTAGGGAGGCATTCAGGGAAATCAAACCGCCTTTGCTGAGGAAAATTTCACACAGGACATGGCGCCGCATCATTTTGTGCCGCGACAGTGATGGTTCCATACTGATGTTCTGGATCGCTGGAACGTAAAGTACCAACCATTGTCGCATATCTACTGTGACATGTTCAAAATGGATGCACATCAACATAGACTATCTACCAAAAAGTAATTGGGCACTGTTTTTGCACCTTTGGAACCTCGTAGTACCACCTCTTGTTGCTATAACAGCAGCCACCCTGTCAGGCATGCTTGGCACTCAGTTGAACAATGGAAGTTGGCCTCATGTTTCGGCGGCTACTATGCAGTGGTATGCAGACAATAATGTTCGCCGGTTGGACTGGCCTACACAGAGTCCTGATCTCAATCCTATTGAGTACCTTTGGGTTGAATTGGACCGGCGATTGAGGACTCGGGAGATGCGGCCAAGTTCCATTGTCCAAATGAATGCCATGTTGCAACAGGAATGGCGACGCATTCCAGTGTATATCCTACACAAACTAGTGGAGATCATGCCTGACAGGGTGGCTGCTGTTATAGCAACAAGAGGTGGTGACAAGACTTTCGGGCCTTACTGTAGATCAAATGGACATTATTCTGACATTGAGGAATTGCTTAAGAGTCTTGTAGACCGTATAGTCTAGATCAAGGCCTTCAGAAACTTTATAGCGCGTTTATAAAAAAATCTCCTTGGGAACGACGTCGAATTTGTATCATCGACTGTGCTACTATGAAAACGTTGGTACTAGGTGACCTAAAAATCTCCTTGACATCAATGTGGACGTGGTAGTTTAGATACAGACGCGAGGGCCGTGGATTAGGCAGACACGGTGTTTCCTTATCTGAAGGGCCGTGTTGTCTCAGTCATTGAAAAACCATCTATCTATATCCAAGCGAGTCAGCATTGGGAGCTCTGAGGAGCTATGTATTGGCTTCACGTCCGGGGCAGAAGAGATGGGAGGGGGCTCTATTTATTGGGCCATGTCTTCTATACGCGCAGGAGAGAGAGTGAGAGATTTCCTGCGAAACATGCGACCCGCAACACGCCCTAACTTTCAATGTTTCACGAGCATGAAACGCTGTAATATCGACGTGAATATTTTCAACTCGTTCTTTAGACATCGTACTCAGGCTATATCGCTGTCTACATTCTATTCAATAGACTTTTCTTTAATCAGTTTCTACTGCATTAAATACATGTGAAAAACGTGTCACTTGGGAAGTTGAAGTTTCCTTTAATTAGGTAGATGGTAGATTGCTATAATTGTACTATAATTTCCTTCAGAATAAAGCAATAGATCAGATATTCATTATGAGAACTAAGGAAGTGAATACCGAAGTATCTAATCCAAGTCACAGTGAATGACTATGGAGTCAATATACAGGATGTTTCCGAGGTGGTGTTACAAACCTTCAGGGTTGATGGCGAAGGACACATGTATCAATTTGAGATAAGGAACCATGGACCGGAAATGACTGAGTCGAAAGTTATAAGCAAAAATAGTTGTGTGGAAATGGAATTGTAATTTGGCACCTATGGAACAGTCGTGGAAAGATGCTATGGGCCGGATGTCTGCTCCATGGGTACTTGGCCTGATACAATCTGTGAGCTTGTCTACTGTTCCCAATGGCTCATCCGTATTCGAAAATCAGGTCTGCTTATTCCGCTCTCGTGTACTCCTCCATTACACTAGGACTGATCGACTAGACACTGCAACTTGTACACATACACTGCTATCAGGACCGACCATGTCCGTTACACATTACGCTATCTCCATTGCTTTAGTATAGTTTCCTGTCCCCATCCCTCAGACAGCGCACTGAATGAAATACTGTAAGTAGACAACGTAAATAAAGTCAGATGAATACAGTATGTGTAAGATGTACAGGTAAATACACATAAATAAGGAGTACAGAGGAATAAAATTATTTCATTTCCGTACAACTATTTCTGCTTGTACCTTTCGACTCGGTAATTTTCGGACCAGGGTTCCTTATCTCAAATTGATAGTTTCATTTTGGTGATACCGATAAGCTTATATTATTTAACTATAGCAATTTTATTTTCCACCTTTGTTTATCTTAATATTATTAGTTTACATTAACGTTTTAGAAAATTTTAATGTAAACTAATAACATTAAGATAAGAAAAGGTGGAAAATAAAATTGCTATAGTTAAATCAAATTGATAGGCTACATGTGCCCTTCGCCATCATCCCTGAAAGTTTGTAACACCACCTCGGAAACAACCTGTATATATATAGAGCTCTTACAAAAGACCTTTCCGGTGATACTTTTACAAGAGTCAGTATTGCTTAGTTACAGAGGACAAACATTTACAAGCAGAATAGGCTTACATGCGTCCTTATCGCAAACAAAAAAGACAAGAGAAATATTACCCTTAAAGTAAAAGGGGTTAGCCGGTAAAACCAAAACGTGCCAAAATGAGTGAAAAAGAACGTTAGACGGTTGACAATTCAAAAATTGACAAACGATTTTGTAGCAGCTATAAAGAATAAATCTATCTACATCAACACTGTAAATGCACAAATCATAAATGCGATGAATATTAAAAAAAGAATTATGTAAATAACCTTTAAGCCATTGTAATAATTAATTATTAACATGAAATTGGTTACGTTTGTAAGGTGTGACAGGCTGTAGTGGCAATAAAATCTAAAACCTACGAACTTAGTCGTATGCCAAGAATAGTGACGTTCCACGCAATCCAAGGGATTTGATAAATCCCCTTTCGCTTTTTTCCAAGAATTACAGATTGTCTACAAATGATTCATCGCGAAAATAACGCAAAATATAACTCACATATAGAAAATAATTTTTGCAATGACGTAGGAGTATTCGTACGTATTGAAATACATGCCTGTGTAATGCATGTTTAGTTTTATGGAAAACTCTTTCAGAACGCTGAATTCCAAAGCTCTTGGTTGAAAAAAAATAATTAAAATTGCTTCGTAATTGCATACTACAGCATTATATTAAATTCTATGAATTTAATTCACTTTGAGCTTTAAGTAGCTTCAAATATACCTATTTCAAATGCAACGGCTCTTTAAAAATGTCCAAGTTTGCTAATATAGATGTCCTATTTTAGAATGCTAAGACAGTTCGTTTTTTGTAAAGAACTTGTTAATGGTTTACAGCTTTCTCGAGACATACAGGGACATGGAGATAAAGTTTTTTCTTTGCCTCGACACGATGTGATTAGCACTATGTTCCGGCCGCCTTAACACTGTGAAAAAAAAGGCACTTACTTGGACAGAAGGTTGAGTACACAAGCCAACCTTCGCCGCAAAGAAGCAAACAGGGACCTTCTAGCTAGCAATCCATTACAGAACTTCTGTAATATTTTCGATAACTATAAATTTTACGTAACGTAGATATTAATGTAGATATGTATTTATAATTGTTTCTTAATTGGTTATTCTACGACATTTTATAAACTGCTATCGTTATCGAGCGTCTGAATGAGACTGAAGGTGATAATGCCAGCGAAATGACTCTAGGGTCCGGCGCCGAAAGTTACCCAGCATTTGCTTTTAATAGGTTAAGGGAAAATCTTGGAAAAAACCTCAAAAAGGTAATTTATTCCAACTAGGATTTGAACCCGTACCCGCTCGTTACACGGTCGGGCATGCTAACCGTTACTCCACAGCGGTGGACATTTATAACCTTGAAGGTTCATATTTTCACGTCTTAAGTTCTGAATAGCAAACACTAGACATATTACGAGTTTTAGCTTAGCTGTCCACTAGAAGCATGAACGGCCGAGTATTTGTTAGGCCGTATGCGGTCGTCTACCGAACGATGGGCAGAAAAAACGATCGATCGTCCATTCCAGCCGACGCTTCGGCTGTCAGCAATTGTAGGCCTATATAATAATAATACTAATTATTATTATTATTATTATTATTATTATTATTATTGGAATGGATGTGAAGGATACATAACTATTATTGGACAATCCCTACCTTACGAGGAGACGGAAGGCGAAACGACGAAAATATTGAGTACATCCGATACTTAGGCAAAGATGTCGCTTGGATGAGTTTTATAATCTGCACAATAAACTTCAAGAGGATAGTAGCAAGTTTTTCTATTACTATCGGATGAGTGTTGATACATTTCAATATATTTTAAATGAAATTCGTCCATCAGTCTCAAAATGATCGAATTTCAGGGAAGTTGTATCACGTGACGAACGTTTTGGCATGTAATACATCTATACTAATAATAAATCTGTAGCCGAAATTTTTCTGATAATTTTCGATTTTCCAACTGCCATCTAAGGCGGTGTAATGAAATAAACAAATGAATTCGTCTATAAGGGGCCTTTGTCAACAACAATCGAAAGCTATAAATCATAGCCTACAGAAAATGTTTCTGAGTTTGTATGAAGTAATATCGGAAGCTAAATTAACCGATTTGTGTAATTAATTATTATTTCACCATTGGAAAGTGTAGTTTCTCTATATGGACATAATGCTATAATGTTATTACAGTAACTTCGGAGTGAATTGAGGACAAGTAAGATTAAAATAGCTTCTTACGCACAAACAACTTGATAGGCTATTCTGTGTATTCGTTTCCTGTATTTCTTAAAATAATGTTTATCTCAGAGAATTAACGAACCACAAGACTGTATTGATTTAGTATGCAGTAATAATATGTTAGCTTAGCATTCCATTATTTTATAATCCAAATTTTAACTATGCTCAATTGAATCCTGTTAAAATACATAAAATACATATGAATTAAATGCAATGCAAAGAAACTGGGTAATGAGCCAAGCAGATTATGTTGCGCTGTTGTAAAATAAAATGTGTTCCTCCTGAGATTCAAGAGCCCCCATAACAAATTAAAAACTTACTTATCGGTGTACATCCGTTATCAACACATTTTTATATAATATAATATAATATAATATAATATAATATAATATAATATAATATAATATAATATAATATAATATAATATAATATAATATAAGTTATTTGAAGGGTTCAGAACCATAGTGGCCCAAGCGCCATTTACTGAATACGTAGAAAACAAGGGTTAAAATTAATTTATTATCATAATTCAATGGAAACATATAGCAAGTAAAATAAAGTATACACATTAAATCTAAATGATATGTCAGTCTTCATTAAAGTATGGATGCATGTAATAAAAATTAAGAAACATGTTAAAGGAATTGTCATTGCACCAAATGAGTGGTATCTGGACCAAAATGATCGCATTTTAATTATTTAAATACAATTTAAATTAAGTTACATACTAAACGATTTATCCTTCTATCAAACACGAATGTTCCCTGGATCAAATGTCCTATTTTAATTATGTAATTACTTTATATTTATTTCTGACGGGTGCAGCGGAGCGCACGGGTACGGCTAGTGCATAATAACTTGTTAAGCTTTAAAAATTTGTCTTGTTTAATGAAGAAAAAAATATAAAGACAAAAAGTACTTAATGATACGTAGACAGAGCAAAATATCATGACATGATCGACTCATGTTCAGAAAAGCTTAAAAAATAACACTCTACGGAGTCCATGTGTTGTTCCGACAGAGGATTGTCGCCACGTGTTGCACTATTCATCCGATTAAGACCGGAAAATCCCATTTCAGTGGGATCGAACCGTCAGTCGGCCGTCTTCGGTTCAATCGGCAGAATAGGGTGAGTGTAATGGACGCGCGCCAATGGGTGGTATTAATAAAAACGAAGACCTTACTATGCTCATCTTCCTCATGAGCAAAACGAGCTTGCTTTTTCTACGAGGAAGCTCTGAAATGTCGTATTAATAAAAACTATCGGAGCTTGCTCTTACGTGCCAAAGCTTGCTCACAGAGTTTGCTTCACTTAGCGTGGGAATTCGTATCAGTAGAGTCGTCAAACGGGTTCAGGCCAGCCAAACAAGCGATACCGCCACGTGTATTTCGATCGAAAGGATTAGTGATTGAGCTATGAGTGATACAGAGGAAGACGTTGGGAAAAAGGGAGAATATTTATCTTTATTTATGGATATCATTAAAAAATTTCCAGTTATATTTAAGAAGTCAATGTTACCGGAATCGAGGCAAAAGAAATCTGCAGTATTTGCAAATATCAGAGAGAAGTATGAAAAAGGGTTTGGGGTGCCAATAACCGAGGCACAATTAATTTAAAAAGTGTCCAATATGAAAACCAGATTTAAAAAAAGATGGGAAACAAGCACATAAAGATGAATGACTGTCCGGGTTCATATGGGATCTTTAATTGAAAAATCCGTAGTGACACTTGTGGAGGACAAGGTTGCAGTTGGGTTTTCTCGGGGTACTCCCGTTTCCCCTAATGAGGAATTTACATCATTCTGTCAACATTTCTCCATTCAGTCATTATTCCATAGCATTCCTGGAATGCCGGCTAGCGACGTAAGGACGGGGCTGGCCTAGGGATTAGTGGAGTTGCTTGCTCGAAACCTGAATACATAGCAAACCTTAGTGTAGTCAGCCGGTGTGAGTTTGGGAATGTGCCTAGCTTGAGGGTTAGTGCAATGTATCTTGATAGGTCGCAGTGCTGGGTCATAGTGCCCCTCTCCCAAATTCTATTTCATTCCAGTGCATAATATTTGAACTGATAATTTCATGTAAGTTACATTTGTGTGTAAGTTGTAAATAAAGAGGTATTCGACATTCCGTGTATTATCAGCTGTGATTTGATAGTAGTTTTCAAAGAGTCTTGCACGCTTTTCCTTATAATACTCTCTGAGTTCCTTCAATGCCTCCAATTGTTCCATTAGCCTCTGCAAATCTGTTAAGGAAATATTTAAATGCACTGCCTCTGGTTTGGTTTGTGTCACCTAAGAAATAGTCGGTTAAACAATCCACATTTTCTTGATTAAATCGGTAGGAAGTTTTGTAATCTCTCGAAAGTGAATCTCTGTGCTTCTTATACAACTTTTGAGGCCATTGAATATCCATGAACTCAGCCATTTCGATACAACAGCTTCACTCTACAAGCTTGAGTTACCTATTTAGGTACTCAGGTTTTTTGAAGCAAATGCTTCAGAGCAAGAAGCAAAACTCAGTTTTATTAATAAGTAATGCGAGGAAACTATTACGTGGTGACTCCTTGCTCAAAGGTGGAGGAAATTCTTGATGAGCAAGCTCATTTTCCTCAACTTTATTAATAGGAAAAGGAGGAAGCTCACAAAATTTGAAGCAAACTCATCTTCCTCATCTTCATTAAAACCACCCAATGTCTTCTCTTGTTGTCGGATCATTCGGCCGTGTTCGACCATAGACGGACGAGTTGTTAGTCGGCCGAGTTCGGTTCCAATGGACGGCCGGCCTTATGCTATCTGGTGTCTTATACGCGTGAAGTTATAAATTACATCCATTCATATTAGACTGAACTGGAGAGTGTCCATTACGCCAGATACATACTGTAATTTAATGATGAAATAAATAATAATGCTGAATAATTCTTGATGTGTTTCTGATAGTCCTTAAAACATTTTTCCTCAGCTTTTGTTTCTCATAGAAATAAGGCCATATAATACGAGATACTAAAATTTTATTTCCATGTGTGTCAGTGAATTCGGACGTTTTTTCTTCTGCTACTACAGCTAGGCGTAGTGATACAAACGTGACGTGAGTGCTGATTACGATGGTAGGTTGTTTTCTATCGTTTTTCCTCAAGTTTATTGGAAGATGTATGGGTATATTGTGTTACGTTATTTTAAAGCTGGATGTATGGATTTATCATGGACAGACGGAACCAGATGTCCAGGATCTCGTAGCAAAATGTCACTCACCGTTCGGTTTGTAAATTTCAAATTTATACTATAGATGGTAAGGCATTGAAATGCATGATACATTTATGCTGTTTGAGAATATTATTCTGAGGATGGTAGGGATTGTAAGGATGTATGAGATTTGAAATAAAATTTTCATATTTCTTTTCTTTCGTGTTTTTATACTCTTCTGATTAAAATTTAACAAGGCGAAGCCTTCTCATTAACTAGGTACTTCTTTTTAATCCTTCCACATTCCATGAGGCCTAGCCTCAAGACGACAATGCAATTGATAGTCAAAACGATCCACACAACTCCACACACTACTCCAATGAGTTGTTTCAAATTGTAGTGACTAATAATAATAATAATAATAATAATAATAATAATAATAATAATAATAATAATGATAATAATAATATCATCATCATCATCATCATAATATCATTACAGGGAATTGGATTCATTTGAAAATTAATTCCACAGTTAAGTACTTTATTACAACAATGTTAACTTAACTATTTCTGTCTTTATACTCCCCGCATTTATTAATCACCCCCATGTCTAGTGCAATAATGAATTCATTATTATGTCACATTCCAGATTTCTCGAATGTCGTGTATAAACGTTTCACATTAAAATATCTCTACTATCTCGTAGCAAAATACTGTATTAGTAGCCATAGAGGTAGTCGCCTTAAAATTCATACTGTATTATATTGAGGTATTTAACTATTCAAGCTAAACACATTTAGTGTTTTCATCTTCCTTTTTACGTCCATAATGTCGGCCGTGCTTCTGCGTAAGTACCTATTGCTATAAGTATGCGTTGTTTCGAGAGATTACAGGTGATATTCCACTACATCAAGTATCTTTGCAGTTTATAGTAAACAAATAGCCACTGTAAACTATTAAACTTTTGAAAGGGCCGATGAAAATAGTTTTCAGTAGGATTCAGATCCAAAAATTGTGTTAAACTAAATTTGCTGACCCGTCAAATGTAATAATAATAATAACAATGATAACAATAGAGTATTAATAATAATAATAATTCATAAATTATTATTATCATCATTATTATGCCATTAATGAGACAACATGAAACAATTTATGCCATCATCTCTAAATTCGGGGGAGTGGGAGTCTCGTACACTTATTGCTGGATTGAACTTCGGCGTAGCTCAGTGGTTAGAGCGCTTGGTACGTAGAACCAATGACCCGGGTTCGATCTCCAGTGCCGGAGCAATTTCTTTTTCTCTAATAGCCATTGTTACCATAACAGATGTAGTCTGTAGGACCAAAAAATTAATCTTTACTTAGATTCTTCGCCGAACAGTGCATAATATACTGTGGAATCCCGGCCATCAAGTCACTGAATTGAGTGCGCTGCTTATATAATGGCAGTTGACTTAATATTTTATGTCAACATATATGTCGAACATGGAGTAAGGCCACAAAGGGGAACTCATTAGAGGAGAGGGATTCGATCCGGTGTTGTGGACTGAACTTTGGCGCAGCTCAATGTTAGAGCGGGACCCGGGTTCGATCTCCAGCGCCGGAGAGAGTCTTTCTCCTCAAATAACCATTGTTACCATAACAGATGTATTCTGTATTACCAAAAAATTAATCTTTACTTAGTAATAGCGAGATATTACTAGACGAGACCGAAGAATCTCCAAATGATTACCCGATATTCACTCATGGTGAGAAAAATACAGGAAAACCTCAACTAGGTAGTAAACTGAAGCGGGAACCGAACCCATGCCAGAGCGAACCTTCGACTTCATGACATCTCTTTTCGAAGATTCACTATAATGTAAGCTATGCCATCTTTGATTGAAAGCGCTACAAATAAAATTTATGGACTTATTATCACTTATTTCAAACAGTTCTACGTTATTTTGACAGGCCTCTCTGTGCAACAGTCTCGATTTTTCTTAAAGATGACAAAATTAATCGGAAAGATGTCTAGATATAAATCAGGAAGAGAAACTTAGAAATAAAATACTGAGGACATTAAATCAATGAAGTGTTGTGGTTACAGTGCTTCAAATAAATATAACAGACTAGTAGAAACTAAAATGTAGGCACTTCTCTTCAGCTATATCATTTAGTACCATGTTAAAATATGAGCCCTGATCACCTCAAGGCAAGAGATGGGGTTGATACGAAAACAGTGATAATAAGGTTATCTGCCAACGTTATGGCCGTGCTAGACACTAGTGCCATCTAGGAGACAGTAGGTATAAACATCTCTTCAGATTAGTTGTAAATTTCGGCGGAGCACCTTTATGGCCGCCATTACGTCTATCTGGGTTATCAGACGGTTGCATTAGTGGGCTGTAACTTACAATGATGTAAGTAGTAGCAAGCCACCACGAAGATGGCGGGACTGGATAAGCTGGTTTAGTACCCCCAGACAGTATTTACCGGATTTACACTTGTCTCGTCCTGGAGAAAACAATTGGAATAGCGCTAGTTGACTCTTGCATCGCTAATATACCTGGACGAACTCTCTTACAGATAGTGTAAACAAAAAGTTGCGGAACTGCGATAAAAATGTTGCAGGATTACTAACGAATACAATACAAGTTCTCGAAATAAACAAGTTACCATGGTCAACTGCATGAAATAGCAACAATGGATCGATATTTGAGTGAGAAGAAAATAAAAATCTAAGTATTTGTACGAAACTAGCCCTGATATTGATTTACTCCGCAAAAAAAGAAAAAAAAATCATCAAAGATCATCAGTTACTTCCAGATCAACTACAAGGGTAGTTTATTTGTAGATTTTATTTTATTGCTTTAATTGTAGCAATTGAAGCAATATGCCACCAAGTTGGTCTAATGGCTAGAGTACTGAACATCTAATCCAGTGGACCTGGGTTCGATTCAAGGTGTATCCCTGATTTATAACTGTTTGGCAAGCCCGTGGTGTAGATAACACATGGATTTTCTCCGGAAGCTCCAATTCAAACGTTTGGATTTAATGTTCTTAATTATGTCAGATGAAAATACAATGCATGCAGTTCTACGTTGTGTAACTTTCTCCATTTTCTTGTAACTTCATCCCTCTTAGCCCCAAATATTTTCCTAAGCACCTTATTCTCAAACACTCTTAATCTCTGTTCCTCTCTCAAAGTGAGAGTTCAAGTTTTACAACCATGTATAGACTAACAACCGGTAATATAACTGTTTTTTATATTCTAACTTTCAGATTTTTTGACAGCAGGCTAGATGACGAAAGCTTCTCAACCGAGTAATAACACGCATTTCCCATATTTATTCTGCGTTTAATTTCCTCTCGAGTGTCATTTATATTTTTTACTGTTGCTCCAAGATATTTGAAGTTTTTCACCTCTTCAAAGGATAAATCTCCAATTTTTATATTTCCATTCCGTACAATATTCTGATCACGAGACATAATCATATACTTTGTTTTTTTTCGGGATTCACTTCCAAACCTATCGCTTTACTTGCTTCAAGTATAATTTCCGTGTTTTCCCTAACCGTTTCTATATTTTCTCCTAACATATTCACGTCATCAGCATAGACAAGAAGCTGATGTAACCCGATCAATTCCGAACTCTCTGTGTTATCCTGAACTTTCCTAATGGCATATTCTAGAGCGAAGTTATAAAGTAAAAGTTATAGTGCATCTCCTTGCTTTAGCCCGCAGTGAATAGGAAAAGCATAAAATAGAAGGCTGGCCTATACGTACTCTGCTGTAACTTTCATTGAGACACAATAAGAGCAACAGTAATAATAAAATATATCTACATCCATTGAGTAATGATTAGCATGTCCGATTGTAAAATGGGCGGGTTCGAGTTGAGTCCTGGCAGGGATAGCTTACCTGGTTAGGTTTTATTCCGAGATTTTCCGTCTCAACCAATTTAAGCAATGTAACATTGAATAAGCATTTCCGCCGATCTCTGCTCCGAGAAGTGCTGTGAATATGATAGTGGAATTCTGATATGTTGATGAAATTGTATCGATGCCCATCATGAGGAAACTGGAGAACCGAGAGAAAAACAGTAACTCCGACCTTGTCGAGCACAAGACGCGTATCATATAGTATGTCCGCAGAAACATTCCTGGGATATAAACTGCTATAATTCTGGCACTTAGTGTTTTACGAAATTCATACCGGTGTCATTAGGAAGAACAGCTCAAAGAATTTCAGGAAATGAGTAATTGATAATTGTTTAGTGAAATAACAGATGACAGCACAAGAAGAAAGCAAAAACCGCCGTTTCCGCTATTTCGCTTGTCATTAAGGCATTGTTAGATATAAACAAATTGTGTTAAATTATCTGACTGTTAAATTTTCAAGTCTATGTCAATTCTGAAGCATTTAGAGCAGTGATGTCAAAGCAAGCGCATTTTTCTGACCTTAACGTCGTACGCGGGCATCAAGCGCTAAGTAAGGAAAGAGGAAGGGTTGTGTGTATGAATAAGCAGCCTGTTGGATTAAGAAAAGAGAGGTGTACAAACTTCAAGCGGAACGTGAAATTTTATGTCGTTATTTTTATATGGCTTCTTTCTGTTTGATATTATCTATATTGTCTGTAAACAGAAGTACTAATACCAATTTCTTAATATTGCAGTTGTGTTTTAAATGTTAATAACATAATAAAGAGTTAAGAAAGAATATTCACATAAATTCCATAGTATTACAACTATAATGTACTAAATGGATGAAACACATTATTCATAAAGAAAGTGATATCCCAAAAAAGAGATTGAGTATGACATAATAAGTTGGAATTGATATGGCTGGTACCTTTAGCCTTATAAAAGTAATCAATAAACTAATCAAAACAATATTAGAGTACAAAGCAAAGTTACCTAGGTGCTGTGTATGTTTTAAGTGTAACTAATATTCTATAACAAAACTCTTATCGCATTATGCTTTTAAGATGATATTGGTGAGGAACTTCCTATCATCATAATATTAAATTTTTTCTCGAAATGTGCTGAAGATATAGAGCTGACATTTTTACAACACATGCGCACGTATCTTTTGCTTATGATGTAACAGTAGTTGTTTTGTTAATTCATTTCCTTACAAACAATTTCCATGCGAATATTTTCAAAATTTTCAATACACTATCTTCAGTAATACGTATATAAGGTACATTAGATTTACGAAAACATTCTGTAAGGCTACTAAATAAATAGGCCTATATCTGAAATTTTCACTTTTCTATAAAAAAAAGTTGAGAAAATATTTCTTTTGAATAAAAAAATCAAACTTGTGAAAAATGAATATTAAAATTAAAACTTACATTCTTATAATGCACTTATACTTCTCAGACAAATCTAAAAATTAACATGGATACATTTTTAATAAATTTTCTTCCCTTTATCTATTGAATCAGTGCTCGCCATTCCTGAATATAGCTCGACCAAGCGGCATATACTACCTCTTTCTTCTGTCTCTTTCCTTTCCGCTGTAAAGCGCTCAGGCTCTCCTAGGCTCTAAAGCGCGCGCTTGCTCCTATGGGCATCAATTGACATGGTTGATTTAGAGGATTATTTAGGTTATGGCGAATCCACAGGAAAGTAGTTGGTGTGTATTGGAATATCATAGTACTCGGAGTGTAGCAAGAGTACAGCGTGCTTTCAGACGGAATTTTCATCATGAGATACCTACCGACAAAACGATTCTGAAGGGGTATAGAGATTTTGCAGAGCATTGATGCGTATACGATAAAAAGAAAAAGTCATTTAGGGAAACGGCCTGTCAGTGCGGAAACTGTAAAACAGGTGCGGGAGGCGTTTGTACATAGTCCTCGAAAGTGGGTATATCGCCTTGATGTGACACGTGGACCACACATCGAGTGTCTCTGAGGTAGGTACTAACATTTTTTAGTTTCTCTTTCTAATGATACCAGTTTCGTATAAATCCGGCAACTGACAGCGACGCTATAGCAGTTTATAACTCCGGAATGTTCCTGCGGACACACTGCATATTTTGAAATGGAAAAATCCCAGGCCTAACTGGTACTCGAACCGGGATTCCTGCGTGACGGGCGACAGTCCAGAACGCTCAGCTACTACAGAAGTCTTCTCTTGTAGAAATGGTTACCATTTTCATCCGCGATCCTTCGTGTGTACACATTATATTATCTCCAGTTTGTCACTCGTCTATGTCAATCCATTTGTCTGTCTGTCTACCGGTTGTTGACTTTCATTTACCGCAAAGCGGCCTGGCATCGCAACATTACACGTAGATCAATATGAGTCGACAGCACGCCTTAGGGAATCGATCCAAGGCCCCCAGAGATAAGGACTTCATTGCTTCCTGGTATCCAAGTTCGATAAAGCAAACAGCGGGCCACGATGCCATCGCCGGCGTTTGTTTACGCAGAGGCCGTTGTCATGAGTAGCAGCTGTACGGGTTGTACAAATATCGCGTTTAAAAATTCATATTTATCGACTGCCTGGCGCCAAACAAAGCACTGTCGTGATGCGACTGTCCGGCGGCGCGACTGAGGTTTGATTCCCGAAAGAGACAGGGATCGTCGTTACGTAGAACCAGGGTTGCCATACGTACGACTATAGTCGTACGCATACGACTATTTTGACTAATTGTACGAGGTACGACCGCACTCCATGTCGTATGGTAATTTTGTATGACTATTTCGCTGAAGATACAAAATTATTATGAGTTACAGCTCGCAAGGCCACCGGCCGCAATTATTATCAAATTTGACCCTTATCTAAGCAAGAAATGAAGAAAGCAGAAAGCTCACGCAAGCAAATTATTTTGGAACTTATAATATTGGTATATAATTAAAATAAAATTAATGTTTAATTCGTCCTTTTCAGACAAGCTTTCTTCATTCAATATGTGCTTCACTAACGCAAAAGGAACATATTTTAAGAGTGGGGAAAATACTTTGAAAATCGATATGGTGACTACGCTTGTCATTCAAGTCATAATTTGCCATCTTGAGCTCTAGGTTTCATGTATACCAAAGTAATACCAGTTTAAATTAACTTCCCTTGTATGTTCGATAAAGGAAGTATTTTATGAATGAAATAGTACCGCAATAGGATTAAGAAGTCTAAACGCGTGACATTATAGCAGTGTCGGTTTTGAGTCGACTGTAGTGTGAATTACATTTATATAATTTATCAGCAGTCGTATTGATTGATACTAAATAACAAAGATCAAATTTCTTCTGATTAAAATATAACAATGTTGTTTCTGAACAACGTCATCGTGCACGCTTTGCGGCGATGACATTTTTGATGATGAAGAAATTGGTGGTGATTTGTTTGAATGTCGAATGTCATTATGGATATGAACAATATATAATTATTAGTAGTATTCTTAACTGAGACTGAAATTTTGCTGTAGAATTATATGATTTTACGACGCTTATCAACTGCGATAGTTATCTAGCGTCTGATTCAGATTAAGATGGTAAAGCCAGCGAAATAAATCCACGGTCCAGCGCCGAAGTTGCTCCGCATTTTCTCTTAATGGTTGAGAGAAAATCCCATAAAATACTTTAACCAGTTAACTTGTCCCAATCAGGATTTGAACCCCGGTTAACTAATAATCTACAGCGAAGTGAGAGATGTACGACAATTTTATGTTGAAGTATGACAATTTTCATGAGTTGGTACGACGATTTTGTTTCCTTTATCTGGCAACCCTGCTTAGAACATGGAGTGATCATGGAGAGTAAGACTGGATTAAGAATACGGAGTAATGGTGAAGATTTTCCTTTTGGTGGCCTGTCACGAAAGCCGTCCGAACTCGAGCCTCGGTCAAGTCTGGGATTTTTCGCTGAAAAACGCATAGTGACGCTTGTGACGGACAAAGTGACGGTAGAGTTTTCATTGGGGTTCCATTGTTCGATCTAAATTAGAGTATGCTGCTGTTATCTGGAACCCAGTTACTAACAAATATATTGTTACTAGAAAAAAATCAAAATAAATTTCTAAAATGGTTATATTCCAGACTTTATAATGATTATCCTACCTATGAGAGCTATGCTACAATGCTTCAACATTTCCATTTTACTAGTTTGCAAATTTGACGAAATTGTCAATCTTTAAACTTTCTTTATAAAATTATTAACAATAAGTTGGACTGTGTTGGTTTATTTTATTATATAACATTATATCCACCTAAGCTTAAAACGAAATTTCGAAATTTATTTTATATACCAAGGACAAATACTGAATCCCACAAAAAAACCTCAGTTTTGCAAATGTTACAGTTATACAATAAATTACATCCTCATCCTAATGTTGATATTTTCAATATGAATATGTCTAGATACAGAATTATTTGTTATCATATTTTACAGAATATTGTTGTTAGTTAATTTGAAGCTACTTTCACACCTTATTTCAATTTCTCTTTTTTTCTTTCTCTTATTTATATTTTGTTCCAGTTTTTAGTAAGTGTATGTTTCCTTTTCCCTGTTTATGTTTTATAAATTAATTTGTTAGTCGTGAACATTGTAATTGGGCTTTGCCTGTTATGTTCCACAACAAATAAATAAATAAATAAATAAATAAATAAATAAATAAATAAATAAATAAATAAATAAATAAATAAATAAATAAATAAATAAATACAATTCGGCCCGATCTTCATTTCATTACCATTTCTTATCGTTCCGGGAAAGCCTATTTTTGACGCTGGGGGAACTGGTCAAGGGGCTAATATTATTACATCCTAAAATCATTGATATTAAGGAAACCTTAGCGTAATCAGCTGATATACTTTAGAAATTCGCCTAGCTGGCGAAGAATTAACACAACATGATGTGAAACATAACATAACAGAAGATATAATGCAACATAAAAAATTTAGATAACATAATATGGCATGTGATGGCATGGCATGACATGAAATGGCACAGCACAATACAACACAACACAACACAACAGAATACACAACACATCACATAACATACGAGAGCGCAAAGGTCCACCACTGTGGAGTAACGGTTAGCATGTCTGACTGTGAAAAAATTCAAATCCTGGTAGAGACAAGTTACCTGGTTGAGTTACTTTCCGGATTTCCCTCAACTAATTGAAGCAGAATTGCCGTTTAAATTTCGATGTTGGACCTCCCACTCATTTTTCCATCATAATTACACTTCCCCTCTTGCATCATCATTTTTGTTTCTTTCCTATATTTCGAGCCGACATCGAAGTTGGATCTTGCAGTATGTGGTCATTAGTTGCTGGTGGTAGTGCTATACCTGATCACTATATAACAGATTCCTCAGCCTTATAGGCATTGACGCCAACAACTTATCAAGTTTGCTATACTGCCATCTAGTGACAGTGGAAGGAGTCACGTCATAACTCTGATATGAATTGCATGGAGCAACTGTACTTCCATCTAGCGTTCGTTTTCAGTCGGCGATGGCGATCTTGGTGGTTGTTCTCGTAGAACTTGGTGTTAAGGGACCGCGGTGATGCCTATTTGGAAAGGAAAAGGGATTCTTCAGGCTGTAGGGGGGTTCGGTGGCGACCCGAGGGGGAATCTGTAGCGCGAGGGACCTTCGAGCATACACACCATTCCATTCCATGTAGTATAATGGACGCACCCATGCGGTCTACGTGTGAGGGCAGTACGAGTGGAATTGTTCTTTCTTCCATCTCTGATTTAAACAAATAAATAGTAAAGAAATCATTAACGCTATGATTAAAGTCATAGAGATCCCGCTACACTCCCGCACACTCTCGGTCAGAGAATGGACGTTACGAGCCTCAAACAACGAATGAATGTGTGTCCTATGTTGTCTTACACAGTGTGCTTGAGCTTTTCTGAATACATTAACATTTAGGTTCACTATTTCTGAATTTCTGGGGCACAAATATGGACGTTACGATGAGGTGAAGAGAAACGATTAAAGCAATTGAAATGTGGATATGGAGAAGAATGGAACGTCTGAAATGGTCAGACAGAATAAGAAATGAAGCTGTGCTATAGTGAGTGGGCTAGACGAAAAACAATTGGCTGGATCACTTTCTGAGAAGAAACTGTCTACTAAAGGAATCACTGTAAGGAATGGTGGACGGTACAAAAGTTCGTGGCAGAAGAAGATATCAGTGGTAGAGACGTTAAGATATATGGATGTTATGCGGAAACTTAAAGGAAGGAAGAAAACAGGAAACACTGGAGAATGTTGGATTTGCAGTGAAAAATTTTCTCTTTGGCAGAAAACTATGAAAAAATTAATGATGTTAATTCATAATCTTGATAAATATGAACACCAATAATGGTTCTAATCTTGAAGGAGATGACAGAAAAAGGAGCAAGATAAAAAAAAGAGAATCAAGAAAGAAACAAGGACTGAAATCTGTATTCGTAATTGCACAGTCATACAAAAGAATATTTCATGTTTGAAAGTCTAAATTATTAATATACAGTGTATGTATGTATGTATGTATGTATGTATGTATGTATGTATGTATGTATGTATGTATGTATGTATGTATGTATGTATGTATGTATGTATGTATGTATGTATGTATGCTCGCGCAAGAAACGATTACCGAAAAGCAATGGTGGCGTTGCTGTCTGTTTTGACGTGTGTAGGCACGCCGAGAGGGCTAGAGGTATATACGAACCGATGGAAGTACTGTCTCTTCCAAGAAGATTAACAAATGAGGACATCGCTGTGGAAATAAAGAACGTAGCAAGAGAAAAATTCGAAGCTAATTAAACCCACAACTTATGTTTACGAATAACATAATAATACCTTGCGATACAAGACACGTATACACATGCAATGGAACAAACTAAAGTCGTAATGTAATATCACAAAGCAAGACTGATTCTGTCGATGTCATTTCTCTTCCGACTGTACTCTTGAATATCATTCAAGTTATCTCGTGAACTTTCCTGTCGCCCGCTCATCCTTATCGCATTGTTTGATTCGTATTCCTTCCGTCGGTATTTCGTGCTTGCGAGACCTATACAGCTCGATTCAACGTTTTTTGCCTCTGTCCTTGGTTGTTTGGCTAGTGAGCGAGGCGTATGTTGCGTCATAAGAAATAAATTTAACCACAATTGTGCATAGGAGAGGAAGAGGGAAGAGGAAGAATGAAAATAATATCTATGCTCGTAGCTGAGGGACACTCATGTGAAGAAAATGTCATCATGACATTGTTTAGTGAACAGACGTAGTGGTTATAAGTGGAGGTGTTCTGTTTTTAAGGCGGAGGGCACCGCGACATGATAAGAAGGAAGTGTTAGGTGTTATGATTGCGCGGCCTGACCTGTGTGACCCAGACCGCCAGTAGTGATGAGTAACTCGCTCTTAGTCTATCTACTTACTTTTTGCAGGGGCCAAAATCCCTTAATAAACTGTATGTATGTATGTATGTATGTATGTATGTATGTATGTATGTATGTATGTATGTATGTATGTATGTATGTACTAAAGGTAGAGAGGAAAAGAAGTAAGGAAGAAGGGAAGAAAGAAAAAATAAAATTAGAGAGGCCGGCAGAGCCACAGGCTGACAGACAAACAGGCGGACGGACGGGCAGACAGACAGATATACATACAGATAGACAAAGAGAGACAGATAAAGAAAGGGACAGACAATCAAGGACAGAAATATAGACAGGGACAGAAACAAGTAGATAGACATACAGAAAGAAACGGACAGACTGGCAAACAGACTGACAGATAGAGACAAATAACAGACAGAAATAGACAGAGACAGATTGACAGACAGAATGACAAATAAAATAGGTAGATAAGTGGATCGACAGACAGTTATGTAGGAAAGGAGATAAGGAACATTACAGGATAACATAAAAAAATTAAAGCGGAATTAAGAAATTCAAAACCAATCAATACACCAACTTACAAATAGGGAAAGAAAGAAATGTATATAAATTAAAAAAGAATGAAGAGTATAGCGAAATAATAAAGGATGAAGGAGCAGAATCAATAGTTAAACGTCTCAGACAGACAGGAAGGCAGGCAGAGAGAGAAAGCGAAGAAATAAGGTTGTGTGGGCATAACAAAGAAAGTGGATGTGTACTTATAAATGGAACGCTCAGAGGTTTCCAATTACCAGACTGGGATTCCAACCTAGGACCCCAGGGAATTAGAGAAGTTATGCCAACTTGTAAACAGTGAAACAAGTCGAGGAGAAATCCCGGACGAATACGAGGCGGGGAGCGAAAGGGTGAGGGGAGAAAAGAAATATCTGCGAGGCTGAGGGATAAACACAAAGAGTTGATAAACATGACGGAAGAAGGCACGGCGAACAATGCACGAGACAAATTAAACGGCTAAACAATATGGGGGACACAAAAGAAAAGTTGGAGAAATGACAGCCACCACAGCGGTAAAGTTTTATTTCTTTCTATACTTGGAAGAACGAAAATGAAAAGGCGGATCCGGGAAGAACCGGGTGTCTGCGAACAGATATCACATAAGGAACTGCAATGAATTCACGTACAAAATCACGTGCTTGTAACTGAATGAAATATATCTTATACTGCACATGTGGACAAATGTTGTATATGTGTATTTATTGTCATGAAAATCATATTATTCATTAATGGTGGTCCTGTTACATTTCTGTTTTCTAGGAACCCACTCTTAACTACATTTTACTATTAATAACTACTGTATTATTATAGGGTAAGCATTGGTAATTTCGTGGCAGTGGTTATTTCGTGATACTTTTTCTTTGCTCTTTCGTGAACTAACCAATGGTGTTACGAGATTCAAATTTCCGCCAAGGGATTGCATATGTGTCCGGTTTCCATAAACATACAGCTACGCTTTGTGTGACTATTATAGCTGCTTCCGTGAGCTTTTATGTTTGGAGAGAGCAAGTTAGCGTCGACTTCTCAGGTGTACAAATTTTGTGGATGTTTGTAATTACATTACAGGCTTATTACTAAAGGTAAGCATATGATATTTGGTACAACGATTTATTATATCTTAATGAAATTTTAGGAAATGTTTTTGGAATTTTAGATAGAGCTATAGTCGCCATATAGGCTTATCTTTACTGATAGAAATCTTAGCTGTTTGAGGCGAAATTCTGTTGAGCATTAGCGTTACATTTTATGCTATTTTAAAAATTGTACTGCAATAAGAATTTTAGAAATCTGAAGATAAGATGTGATAACAAAAAAGAAAAGGGGACGCAATGGGTTCAGTGTAGCTTCTGTTTGATTTGTTATCATGCTAAGTGCCAATGTTAAGTGCTAGGTGACTTACTTGCAAGAATTGTGACTGAAGATGAAACAAGGCTCCACCATTTTGGACCGGAGACAGAGGCAGACAATAGAGTGCTATCATGCAAATTCACCAAAGGAATAGAAATTCAAAAGTGCACCTTCGGTAGGAAAAGTTATGGCTACTGTTTTTCGATTCAGAAGGACTCTTGCTTGTGGACATCATGCCACACAGAAGCATCATTAATTCTGACGCGTATGTGGCAGCTCTCAAGAAACTTAAAGCTCGACTGAGTCGTGTTCGACGACATCGGGAGAAGCAGGATGTTCTGTTATTGCACGACAACGCATAGCCATATGTCAGTCACAAGACCACAGACCAGATCAGAAAATTCGGGTAGACAACACTTAAACACCCGCCTTACAGTCCTGAACTGGCACCGTGCGATTACCATATCTTTGGGAAACTGAAGGATCCCTTCGCGGAACGAAGAAGATGACTCCCCTGTGCACGCTGCTAAAGAGTGGCTCAGACGTGTTGGTCGAGACTTTTACCGTGCTGGTCTACAGGCCCTCGTTCCTAGGTTGAAAGTTGAAAGGGACGGGGATTATGTGGAAAAGTGACATTTTATTCCTTAAGGATGCATCTACATTCTGTAAAAATAGCAAAGCTGTAGGATAAAAATATAATTTTTAAACAAACGTTATGCATTACTTTTGGAGTTACCCTAGTAATATAGGCTATAGTAAAGTCCGTAATAAAAGTGTTCACCCTTTCAGGGCAAAGAAGATCCCTTTTCAATTTCAATTTTTACTTCGATTTCATTCTTATTATGTGTTGATATGTATTTCTATGTTTTCTTGCTATGAATATTAGACGGAATTACAATTCACTTTAATGAATTTTTCCACAATTCTTCTACCTCTTACGAAATTATCAATGTAATATCACGAAATTACCAAGATTATCACGAAATAACCAACCTTTTAGCTTAAGCTGTAAAAGTGGATTTTGGCACTTGTTCAAGAACATGTCCAATCTTTTATATCTCCAGATTTGTACAGCAAATTATCGTCTTTTAGATGAAAAAAATCGGAATAAGGATATATTTACACATTTACATTTTAAATCAATTTTCATGAAATTATCACGAAATTACCAATGTTTACCCTACTTTGGCCTATATTCCTTACTACGTATAGCCATTCTACTTATATCTTAACAAAAATTCATTCCCTTGAATTACTATTTCTTATTTATGTGCATACATATTTATATCTTAGTTTTCCCTTACCACTTTTTCTTTACTACACACAAAAATTTTCCGAGTTCCCTCAATTTTCTTCCGTTTTCTGTTCTATACAATTTCCTATACCCTATTTCTACGTCTAGTTTTAGTAAATTTTTTTCTTGTTCTTTCATTTACTGGGCAAGATAGTAGACCATGTATCGCATCTTCTTTTTCCTTTCCTCTTCTATTTTTAACCTCCAAATTCCCAACCTCTACCATGCTAGTTCCAGCCTTGGACATGTGTTGCAGTAGACTGAAATTTTTCAAATGTTAATTTCATTAATTTTATATAAACAGGAAGTAGCGAAAATTACATCTGTTGTAGAAGATTGAACTATTTAAAATGTTAAATTCATTAATTTTATAGAAACAGAAATAGCGAAAACTCCATCTGTTGTAGTAGATTCAACTATTTAAAATGTTAATTTCATTAATTTTATGGAAACAGGAAATTGCGAAAACTACATCTGCTGTAATAGATTGAACTATTTAAAATGGTAATTTCATTCATTTTATACAGACTGGAAGTAGTGAAAACTACATCTACGTTTGCATTTACGGTATGAAAAGAGATTTATTGAGGAAAATGAAAAAAAATAAACGTACTAAATAAAACCTAACAAATATAACATATAATTGTCCAGCTTAATGGGATGAAAATGGCTTAACATAAAAGTTGGGCCAAAAGTCACGATCCATTTCAACAACTGTCGAGGACTCCAAATCAGCAAATTGAAAAAGCTCTTGAAGAAACTGATTCGGATCAAATACTCTACGAAAAAGTAGGCCTAGTGTAAGTGTCGCTGAACATTTTTAGCATCGGATCAACGCAGAAGGAAAAAAAATTACGAAGCAAGTGTTAATTAGTCGGGGGATGTGAGTCCATTCTGGCGATGGAAATACAAATTTAATACACCTTAATGGTTGGGTCTGTTGTCCTCCTTTTCGGTTGAACAAAATGGGAAAAGCGAAGAGGGTATTGCTCTCGTTGAGAACATTGAAAAATGCTAAATCAATTTGACTGAACAACGATTGCTAGGACTGTTGCATAACATAGGTAATACTGTATACAGGGTGTTAAAAAGTATCTAATATATTAGGAGGTGGTAGTATGTATCAAAATAAGAAAATAATATCTAATAAACATGAGTCCTGCGGCACATACTTGCTGAGATCTGAACACTTCTTCACAGAAGGTGCTCAATGTGGCGTCCATTCATGGCAATGCAATTTTATCCCATACAATACAGCAGACTACCAGATGATCACACCGTAGTTGACACCCCTGGCATGGAATACTGATATTTCGCAAGTAATACTGAAAACAAAAGTCTGGTTGCGGATATGAGCGGGGTTCAGCAGAGATGGTGTTCTGAATTTTCGTAATCAGCATGTGTGGCTGATGAAAATCCCCAGGACGTTGAAGAAAGAAGGCATCAGTACCGATTCTCAATCAACGTATGGGCAGGCGTTCTTGGTGATAGATTAAGGGCCATACGTGCTACCACAGAGATTAACTGGGGATCGTTATCAGGACTTTCCTATTAACGTATAAAAACAAATTTCAAAGACTGCGTGATTCCTTACGCCGAAGGGCAGAGGAATGCATTGCCATGAATGGACGTCACAGTGAGCACCTCCTATGAACAAGTGTTCAGATCTCAGAAAGTATGTGTTGTAGGACCCATGTTTATTAGACATTATTTTCTTGTCTTGATGCATACTAGCACCTCCTAAATATTGGATACTTTTTTTTTAACATCCTGTTTAGGTCAGGCGAAAGGTCAAAGATCATGCTGAATTCAAGAAGAAAATAAAAGAATGGTGAAACTGAACGTAATATAATATAATATAATATAATATAATATAATATAATATAATATAATATAATATAATATAATAAAACATAACATAACCATGTATGATGGGTCCCTATCACCACAACATGGCGCGTTCTCTGGTTGCACATAGAGGAGACGGCCTCGAGATTTGGAGAATAGCTGTGAATATATGGAATAAGCAGTTGCGGACAGACAATAATGGGTGGTCCTCCAACTTGGGGGTTGGTTGAAGGGTAAAAACCCATCGCCGTAAAAACAGCTCGTTACGTAACCACAACATAAGCCTGAGATGACGGTCTTAATTATATTGTGAGGTCGGCAATGAACTCCAGGTTCCTTAAAAGCAATTTGACAGTTGTAATATAATATAATATAATATAATATAATATAATATAATATGATATATAATATAATATAATATAATATAATATAATATAATATAATATAATATAATACAATATAATGCAATATAATATAATATAATATAATATAATATAATATAATATAATATAATATAATATAATATAATATAATATAATATAATGTAATATAACATAATGTGGATCGTGGGCGGAGACGAAAAGATAGACGGAAAAGTTGGAAGATTGGAGAATGCTGGATTTTTCAAAGAAAGACTTGCTCCTAGAGCAGTGTTTTTCGATGTGTGACACACTTACCTATTTATTTGCAAATGGCTTTTAAGGAACCCGGAGGTTCATTGCCGCCCTCACATAAGCCCGCCATCGGTCCCTATCCTGGGAAAGATTAATCCTAATCCAGTCTCTACCATATCCCACCTCCCTCAAATCCAGTTTTATATTATCTTCCTATCTACGTCTCGGCCTCCCCAAAGGTCTTTTTCCCTCCGGCCTTCTAACTAACACTCTATATGCATTTCTGGATTCGCCCATACGTACTATATGCCCTTCCCATCTCAAATGTCTAGATTTAATATTCCTAATTATGTCAGGTGATGAATACAATGTTTGCAGTTCTGCGTTGTGTAAATTTCTCCATTCTCCTGTAACTTCATCCCTCTTAGCCCAATATTTTTCTAAGCACCTTATTCTCAAACACCTTAACCTCTGTTCCTCTCTCAAAGTGAGAGTTCAAGTTTCACAACCTTATAGAACAACCAGTAACACAATTGCATGGCATACTAAAGGAGTAATTTAAAATCCCGCGGCACTCTCATATAATCTAAATCAGTGATTCTCATCCAGGGGGGAATATTTATGGTTTCAGAGGGATTGTGCTTAGCCTACTGAATTTTGACATGTCCGCTTTCGCTGATTGTTGACTCTTGTGGACTCGCTTTTCACTACTCTTTTCAGTTTTATTTTTCCAATTTACTATGACAACTTTAACTATTTTCATTTTCTCGCGGCACACCAGGGATCATTCGTGGCATGTGCGCGGCACAGCGCAGCAGTTGAAAATGGCTGCCCAAGACAGAAAACTGCTACATGGGATTGTTAAATGCATATTAATAGTTGTACAAGAAAAAATTATGGACAGGCCTATAAGGAAATAGTAGGCTATATTGCGATGTTAGGATAGTAAGTGCATTATAACAGAATGGAGGAAAAGTTAGAAAAGACGAGACGAAGTCGAGTCTCTTGTATTTTCGAGGGTCTGTTACGCACTTAATTTAATGTTTAAATGAAGTTGGAAATACTATATAGGCTAATATTTACAATTTTTGCACTGAAAAATATAAAGCTACTCTTCAAGGCTTTGCATGTTGATTCTCAGCAGGCCAATTCATAACCAAATAACCCCAAAAAATAGAGTTTATTCATATTCCGCTATTTTAGTCAATGTAGCTATTATACGAGTACATCGTCGTTGTTCCTGCAATAACTCCTATGTGCAAAATATAAAATTGTTCAGTAGGAAGAGAAACACATTAATTCATTCTATGGCAGCAGTACATAGAAGACTGTGAATTCTTACATTTTCGAAACAAAGAAATATAATTACATATACGAGATTTTATTATTTGCTGTATCACTATTTAAGTTATTTAATAGAGCAAAAATCTGAAAATCGATAAATATGTCACATAGGAGTTATTGCAGGAACAACGACGACATTCAAGGCATTATTATTTTGCTAAAATATTAGGAAAAGTTGGTATTATAATACATCCGATCAGTGCTCGCAAGGTAATTTTTTTCTTGGGCATACGCC
Source organism: Periplaneta americana (assembly GCF_040183065.1). Taxonomy (NCBI): domain Eukaryota; kingdom Metazoa; phylum Arthropoda; class Insecta; order Blattodea; family Blattidae; genus Periplaneta; species Periplaneta americana. Next base: position 113,177,153 of record NC_091122.1, on the reverse strand, counting down.
CCACCCCTTTTTTTCCTCCATTGAAATAAATTTTTTCCTCTCCTCTCTCTATCTCTTCGACTGTCATTTAATGATTTTTTTAATATTAAAGAAGTAAAGAAACTGTTTTACTTTACATTTTAATTGTACAAAAAGCTTGATAAAAAGAATACACCATGTAGCCCCACTTGTCTCGATGAATCTTGGAGTGTGTATTTGCACCACTTCTTGTTTTTCAACCATTATTTTATATAATTCTGGATTCCAGTGCTGCAGAAGTGGACAATATTTGTTTATTAACATCAAACAAAAAACATTAGGAGCAGCAACAGATTATCTAAGATCTGTAGAGATCTCCGCGTACAAACCTTAGGCACCCATATGCCGTATGGCTCCATATAGACAAAATGTTGTTTTCCTCATACCATTAATTAAAAAAAAAGTGGGTTCCCGTACGATATATGGCCCCGTATGGCCTCCATGACAGTACTGCATCCGATACATCATAGAGTTAATATGGTTGAAAGGAAGGTTCTGAAATGTTCTTGGACATGAATATTGGGTAGTTATGGAAAAGTGACTGTACTTAATTGATTACTGATAAATCCGCACTAGATTGTCTTGTCCTATAACAACAGAGTGCTGTTGTGAATTGTAACAGTAATCTGTGACTTTAATGACAAGTCTGTGAGTTATAAATGTATATTTATATAAGAACTCGAACTTCAACAACAGCGGTAAGTGAAATAGTAACACGATAATCACACAAACATATAAAAATATGAATTCCAACAACTTTATTTTAACTGCGTACCGATTTACACAATCACGGAATAAACAACGTTCTTGAAATTAAAGACAATAATACATAGGCTGCGTAAATATTAAAGTAATATTTGAAATACCAAATATAAAAATATGTTCTCTACGTCGTAAGAGCACATACCGAGAAAAAATCACATCACCGGAACTTACGCTAAAATACTTATTTAATGCTTAAGCAGCAACAGAACTCTGAAATGTTTAATCCTTGTGGTTTATGTTCAAACTAATAACGATAATTTAAAATTTATTTATGGAGTTTCTTTAGCGAATAAGGAGGAAAAATTAAATTAGGTATATTTTTTAACACCCGGTAGGATGCTGCGTATGGTGGATCACATTCAGTGTGCACACAAAGCAGGCAGTTCTTTATTTTTAAATCGCTAAGGGACTATTATTCATTGCTTTCAGATTTTCCCTTGCCGAACACACATTCAACCCATCCTCCCCACTCCCCCCAAAAACCAAACTGCCATGCCTCTCTTTCTTGTCCCAACTTTTCTGTTCCCTTTGCTACGCAATTGGGAAATCTTACCGTAAGGCACAACCGAGAAACAAAAATGAAACTTTCAACAAAAGGGAAGCAGAAATAGATTATCCCTGTAAGAACATCCATCCCCTTGACAACCAAACTTCTAACCCTCCTTCTTCAACCCTTCGCGTTAACATCTCGACTGCATGCAACGCTCTTAGATTTGATGCCAATCTTTCACACTGTGTTTAAAATGTAATTGCAATTGTTTGAAGAATTTTGTTTTCATGTTTCTATTGTGGTGATGTAAAATAAACTTGACCATATTTGTAATGTAGGGGTCAGCATGCTGGTATCTTATGCAGAGGGCCTGGGTTCGATTCTCGATCGGGTTTAGTTTCCTGGTTGAGGTTTTTCAGGGGTTTTCCTCAACCGCAAGGCAAATGCGAGGAAATTCGGGCGACAACATCCCTAAATATCACCGGCTTCATTCATCACCATAATCATATGAAGAGCCCACTGCAAGAATGATGGATGTCACTTTTTTGTCGAAAATGAACCAAGACTGTCAATGCATTGCTTACATAGAGAGTTACATGGCATTAACACTGATAGTCATTGTCCAGTAGTGATCGGAAAATCACAGTTAAGCTTTGAGCGCTAAGCATTTCAAACTTTCAATCGCTTCTCCTGCAAAATGTATTCCAAATGACATCCATCATTCTTGAAGTGGACTCTTCATATTCATAACAAATCAGTAATAGAGACGCCATCTAATTCACAACAGTAGAACCAGTCTCAACAATAGTACCTACACAGGTCGATTTCGTTTTACACTGGCATACACGGAAAACTCATCTTGTGGCTATACTTTACCGAGCTTATAATCATACCGCACACGATCTATAACAGGCCTGCACAAACGGCGGCCGCTCCTTCGGAGCGAGAGAGCCGTCTAACAGCTCGCAGGAAAGGTACGTCGGAATGACTTAGACCTACTATAGGTAGAGCATAGTCCACTCAGCTATCTGGTGTAGTGTGTATTATCAGTAGCTATTCACTTTGCCTATCTACGGCTACATAATGGAGGAATCTAAAAGACGGAAAAGTGATTATCCGGCAAATTCTTTCAATATTGCATGGGAAAATGCTTATTTTTTCACAGCAGCTTGAGTCAATACTTATCTGCCACAAAAGTTTGAAAGAAAGAAGAAAACACAATATTTTAATGTTTCATTACTAGTCCACACATAGAGTTACGATGGTTTTGTTGGTGAAGATCGCAGTAAAATAGTTCAGGAGTTGAAAGTTGCATTATTACATGAGGTAGGGTACGTTAGAATTTATTAATCTTCAACAATTTAAATATCTCTCTTCAGGGAAAAGACCAGGTCTTTTTTATATATTGAATAAATTACAGGATTTCAGTCGTAAATTTACACTTTTCGTAAGTCAGTTTCGGGAAGGTAATATGGCTCACTTTCCAACGATAGAAACTGCTCATGATGAAGCCATGTTAAACGATTATGTGCAAATATTAGTTGAAATTCAAAATTAATTTAATTCTACGTTCCAAGATCTTGCCTTAATTGGGAAGAAGTTTAAAGTTATCATAATAAATTCTTTCAACACTAGTTGAAACAGTATCATACGATTTACAGTTTGAACTTATTAATCTTCAATGTGGCCTAAGGGCTAAATACCGTTTGAATAATACTATTAGTCTGGTTGAGTTTTACAAGACTAACGTCAGCAATAATATCCACGAATACATCGGCTGGTTGTGAAAATGATTGCTATGTTTGGCCCAACATTTATATTTGTGAGCAACTGTTTTATATTATCAACTTCAATAAAGTCAGACATCGAACATCTGTAACTGAACTTTCATTACGATCAGTACTGTTCCTTTCAGCTGTCAACAGCATAAAACCCCGTTTCAATGTACTGATAAATAAAAATATAACAAAATGATATTGTACATTTAAGTAGCTATAGAATTTCTATTATTTCTGTAAAATAAATATAATAATCTGTGGCACTACAGCCCCTGAAGGGCCCAGACCTACCAGCCGGCTGCTGGCCTCACATCCACATGCCGAAGCAGAGGTGGACGATCATCCAACCAGAATAGAGGTATCGTGTGGTTAGCACGATGATCCCCCAAGCTGTTTTGGCTGGCTTTTGCAACCGGATTTTGCTACCTATCGTAGCTCCCCAAGTGCATCACGATGCTGGGTGGGCACCGGGTGGCCGAAATTTCATGAGAAAATTTGTTCCTCCATGAGGACTCGAACCAGCGCACATTCCGTAACGGGAGTCTTAGGCAGGATGCCTTAGGCTACGATGCAGGACAATAAATAAATAAAACTGAAATATCCACCTCAGTGTATAATAAAATGTAGGACAATTTATTTTAGTAGGTTATTTTACGACGCTTTATCAACAGCTTAGGTTATTTAGCGTCTGAATGAGATGAAGGTGATAATGCCGGTGAAATGAGCCCGGGGTCCAACACCGTAAGTTACCCAGCATTTGCTCATATTGGGTTGAGGGAAAACCCCGGAAAAAACCTCAACCAAGTAACTTGCCCCGACCGGGAATCGAACCCGGGCCACCTGGTTTCGCGGCTAGACGCGCTAACCGTTACTCCACAGGTGTGGACAATGTAGGACAACCAAAAGGAATTTGTAAAAGGGGCAAGCATATAACCAGCATACAAGCAACATAAATTTAAAAAGGAGTCAAACTTAAAGATGCAAAATTGAACAATGTTCACAGATTGTTTGCACTGCACTTTGGTGTAGAATGGGAATGTGAAGAAAGACTAAATTTCTATAAATCTGTGTTGCAGGCTAATGAACAAAATATAGAAGAAACTAATAACTCTGATTTTTTTGAACTCCCAGAGGATGAATATGAAGACCTTCATATTTAATTTCTTTTCCTCAGGATACAGTCATGATTCTTTGTTTCAAGATGCTAATTCCTTAATGTTATTGTTGCAGTGACTTTAGCTCATAAATAGTAATGCTTTTTTTTTATAATTGTTTATGTTGATTATTATGCTAAAGCAAAAAAAAAATATCATTATTATCTTCCCAACAGGCATTAGTCCTAAAAAGAACTGTTCCAGTCTACAAAATGTTCCTTCCATCTCTTCATTAATTAATAATATTCCAATATAGTTTTGTAAACACTGAACGAAAATTCAATTCATGAACACTCGTAATAGTACTTTTGTGTACATTTTGTACGAGATCACCCCTTCTTCCAGTCCACCCTTATACAGAGCGCAGCCAATATCTGCATCCCGATCTCGAGCTGTGAACCGACTCGGAGAGCGCAAACCTTGTGCAGACGTGATCTAGAATCTAGACCGAGATCTCTCACTAGTGACCAATCTAATTTCATGTGAGGTGCATTAAAATGTTTCAGCAATCGTTGTAATTAAAAAGCCCTCTATTGAAATAATGAAAATATTATTAGAGTACGATAGGAGTGATTGAGTGAACACAATTTTTGAAAAGGAGAGACAAATATGGCGAGTTTCATACTCTGTTCCAAAGACTGATGGAGCAACCAGTTATATTTTATCAGTAGTTTAGAATGAGATCCGAGACATTCTGATACCAAAGAAATCAGTTTCTCATTATCAATCATTACTCTAAAGTAAACTAACACAAGACAGCGAGAGCGTTGTGTTTAGCATCAAATTACACTACAGAATGGCATACACGACCGGAGACAGAGAATGATAATGTTTGCATTGGTCTGTGAAACATGTCCGTGCACGCCAATGCAGCAGAGTTCTTCTGTGACGGTCTTCACATAACTCTATACGTTTGTTTGCCCTATCTTTGTCAGAAGTGTAGCCTAGACTGTGTAATGCAGTGTGACCACAGAATAAGGCTCCTTCAGTTCGTCAATACACCTCAAAGTTTACGAGACTAACAAATCGCCAGTTGTTCCTTGAACTCGGTCTTTCGTCGACCGTTGAACAATCATTGCTGTCTCCGCGTCTTGGTCATATTTATGGGGACCAACAGCTGGAAAACTCATAACTTTTGTCGCGGGATGAAATCTGCTGCAGGAAATAGAATTTCTTTCTGGATTGTTGGCACCACAGTCACGTGATTTCTTTCCCAAGACAACTCAGTGAGTGTTCAAGACAAATCTTCTTGGAAGAAGGTCATAAGAGACGATTATATTAAATGATATACTGTAGTTACAGACCGCTTAATTGCTCGTACTTTGACGATATTGTGTCTAAGTCACTTATTAAGTGAAACTGAATTCAGATATAGAGGCCAGATGTAGATCTGAATCCTAAATTCCGTTAAGATGAAGTGAAATGAGCATGTGTAATTTTTCTTTATGCTCAGCAGTTTTTAAAAACCTTCAACTGGAAAGAAATGTATTTATTAAAAAAATTGTCCTTAATTTTGAAATAAAATTGTTTATGTCCTAACTTATAATATAAAAAATTACGAATGTTCACTAATTTTAGGATTCCAAAAGCGTGGTTATTTTAGCATGTAACCTCCATGAATATTGAACTGAATTGAATTTAAAAAGAGGGAAATGAGAGGAGAAACTTTCAGGTGCTGAGAGAAACTGAATATGTGAGCTTCAAGCCTGTTGTCCACTTGTCTCACTCCGGGTTTCGCTGTTCCACTGAAGGTGCTCTAGAAAATTTTGAAGGGAAAAAAGCCGAAAATGGACGTAACCTATTAGCGACCACATGCCTTGCCCATCTCAAACGTCTGGATTTAATGTTCCTAATTATGTCAGGTGAAGAATACAATGCGTGCAGTTCTACCTTGTACAACTTTCTCCATTCTCCTGTAACTTCATCCCCCTTAGTCTCAAATATTTTCATAACCACCTTATTCTCAAACACCCTTAGCCTTTGTTCCTCTCTCAAAGTGAGAGTCCAAGTTTCACAACCATACAGAACAACCGGTAATATAACTGTTTTATAAATTCTAACTTCAGGTTTTTTGAGAGCAGACTGGATGACAAAAGCTTCTCAATCGAATAATAACACGTATTTATCCCTTTTATTCAGGATTTACAGTAATTTCCTCCCGAGTGTCATTTATATTTGTTACTGTTGCTCCAAGATGTTTGAATTTTTGCACCTCTTCAAAGGCTAAATTCACAATTTTTATATTTCCATTTCGTACAATATTATGGTCACGAGACATAATTATATAATTACTTTGTTTTTTCGGGATTTACTTCCAAACCTATCTGGTTATTTGTTTAGAGTAAAATTCCCGTGTTTTCTCTAATAGTTTATGGATTTTATGTGTATGAATTCAATTATTTCCAAGCGTTCTTATATAAAAAAATCAACATATTAACGCTCAAGATTACATAATGAATTTAAAGCTTTCAAAAAAACTGACCGCGCTATACGTATGACAACATCGAATTTAGTATCAACTATTTTGGATTAAAAAAAAATATATCTTCTTTAGAGTTATTTTGCGATTTTATTTTAATTTCGAGGTCCTCTATATTGATGTCTAAGGTCATATATTTCAGTACTTTATATAGATATGTATGCTTTACAAAATTGTTGGTATCCTCTTTACATGTCGTGAAGGCGTCTGGGAGGCATGGAGGTAGAGCTCCTTCCTTTCATTATCTCGACACTAGAATAAGGTTGTTTGGTCGACAAGATGCTTCGACGGTCTTGTATCTCCGTGTAAAAGCCGCTGCTTAATTTGACAGAGAGCTGAGTAAAACCCTGGCCTATTGTAAAAGGTTTAGCAATAAGAAAAATCCTGCCGCCATCCGGGGTTGAAGCCAGAGACTTCCAGGCCGTAGCTAGTTGTTCCATCAACTACCCTACTCGACCACTACGTATTACGCAGCTCTGTGCGACTGTGACTTAAATTTCGAGATCCTAAAATATTGGCCGGATTGTAGCAGACAAAAGTTCTTAGCAACTTGATATTAAAGTGGCAATAAAACACTGTCTCGGTCGTGGGTCTAATAAGACACGTGCTATTTCGATTTGAATTGTTTGACAGGACGAGCGCCACTTGGCACAACCAAGCGCAAAGAACTAGCGGAATCCGGTTTGAGCTCTTTGATATCCGGGGAGGATCTTTGCCTCCTTCTCACGAATATCGGCTCTTCATTCAGGATCTGTTCTATTCATGTTGACGCGCTTTTGTCAAGGCAGAGTCAGACATACAGGGTGACTACTAAAACTTTGATCTAGTACTCTGTGTTATATAAAAGTTCGTTCTAAGATAGGAGACAGTACAGTTTGGTAATGCAAGACGTAAAAAAGAAATACTTGATTACATCTTTACACAATTGAAGAAGTGGATTCCAAAGCGTCTTAAGTCCTTCTTTTAAGTTTCTAACTTGCTTGTTCACGTTTTAATTTATCCTTTTCAGTATTATACATACATATATACATACACACACATACATGCATGCATGCATACATACATACATACAAATTCAAATTTGCCGACTGGAACGCTTTCGGTTAACCGAGGTTTCGGATAATCGATTCTCTACTATATATATATATATATATATATATATATATATATATATATATATATATATAAAACTGTATAAGTTTATTTAACAGTCTTTCCTAAGTCTTGACTTAGATCCGTTTGAAAAAAACCTATCCTGAAAATAAGGGCATCAAATTTATTTCATCAGTTCTTTTTTCTTTCTTCATTTTTCTCATAACTTGTTATTTGGACTTAGGCCAGTTTGGAATCCACCCATCAATTAGGAAAAGAAATGTAAAATCTTCGATTAAGATTACGGTAAAGAAGAAATGAGTTCCATGAGAATTATATATTTCCTAATAAAATTATAATCTTCAGACGTTCATCAAATAACTAAACTCCTTCATCAAGCTGTACCTGTTATTAAGGGGACTTGTACATAAACTCATGAAAAAATATCACTATAAATGAATCTGGTACTAATTAAACAGCATATGCATAAAATACGAGAGATGCAACTGGACTGCTACGAACGATCGGCAAAATACACCTAGAAATGCAATAAAACTTTAAAGCAGAAGCCAATGACAACTGACACACTGAAGTCCATGTATGCACTGTAATCGATCCCTCACATTGTCTGCTGCTTTATTCAGAGTTTTTGACGCTTAGATTTCCTTCCCTCTATAACTTCTAACACTACTCCATCATACTAGTCAAACTCCTCCATTTTGTCTGTTATATTAATTCCCGCTAAATCAGAGAACATGTAATACTATAAACAATGTATCTCGTTGCCAACGCCTTATCTCCTTATTATTTTCTTTCTTACAGTCGGTCATTTATCGGGGTTTCCTATAAATATGTGCTTGCATCTATCGAGTTTGTAAAAAACTCTACGATTTCTCCATCCTCTACTCAAGGTATGAATCGCGTTATGAAAAATCCGATTGCACAGGGTGATGCAGCAACTAAATATAATATTTTTGAGTTCATTATCTCAGCTTATATTTTTGTACATTTTTACATAATAAAATAGATATTTCAATCTTAATATTTTCTTCTAACTTATGTATTTATTTTGTCAATCTTTATTATATTGCATTATTTATGGATTTTTAATTAATTAATTGCTAATTCATAACATATATTATTTTAATAATTTGTTTTCTTTCTTCAATGTACTCACATCATAGAATATCACAGCTTTTCAAATCATATCACTGTGATATTCAGCCTATCATATTATATGCATATTTAATATGTCTATACCTTGTAATATTATCTTATAACCACAAAATTAACACATTTTGGTTCAAGTCAATATTTTATTTTCTGAAACACAATCATTTGACTTACAGAATTTACGCATACATACCTCTATATATTTGATATCGTTTATTTCAGTTAAATGTGCATAATTATAAAAATTTGTGATTTTACGTGTATCATTAAGTGTTTTCACTATTTTTAACATTTTAACTTTGACATTTCTTGTACATTTTAACATGCTTTTCCTCACAATGTACTGCAACATGTTTTTTCATTAAATATCGTCAACCCATGTCTGAAGATGCCATAATGTATGGTGAAAACATTCACATTCTTACTAATATAATGTAAAATGATAACTACACAATTTTACATTAAAAGTAAGTCTTATCTTCTCTTGTTAATTTAAATATCATATGATTGCGATATATTTGCAAAGTTTTGCATCTGTCGAATTTAGCAAAACCACATACTTGATGATGCACGTACCATAATGAAAAGGTTATAAACTGTAACTATGTAGATTGTAAATTAAATACGAGTAAAGCATATAGAACAAAACGTAAATAAAAATATAGCAAACACTGAAATGATTTCCGGTACGATCCATTGAAACTTAAAGAATAAAATAAAATAGAAATAGACTGTCGACTGAAGTTCTAGGATAAAAGAGATATAACTCCTTTTTTCTATGTTTCTGAAAAATACAAGGTTGTTTGCGATTTCTGATAATGAATTTGAATGACGTCATGTGCAGAAGTCACACCGACAGTTGAATTGCGGCGAGAGGTGACAGACCAGTAGTGAGTGATTTCATAATCAGAGTGCACGGTGTATCACAGTAGCAATGCCCAAGAAAATCGAGCCTTTTTGGGAGGGGTACATAACAGCTCATTCCGTTGCAAGTACAGTTAATTGAAAATCACAGGAGCCTGTAAAATACGTGGTTTCGTTATTTCCAAAAAAGGCATCTTTTGTGTACCTAATAAGACTGGCAAAGCTCGGATGGAATTAATTACAGAGTGGAAAAAGCAAGCAAATCCACTCCCCGTCACAAGTCGCCGCACCCCACGAGATGATACAAATTAATTCCATTCGAGCTTTACCAATCTTATTAAGTACACTGAAGATGCCTTTCTTGGATATAACGAAACTCGTTTATTGGAGGCTTCTTTTATTTTCACTTAACTGTATTTGGCATTGGAAAGGGTCATAATGTACCCCTCCCAAAAAGGCTAGATTTTCTTGGGAATTTTTGTTGTGAGTCGCCGTGCACTCTCACTATGAGATCACTCACTACTGGTCTGTCACCTCGCGCCACAGTTCAGCTGTCGTGTGACTCCTGACGCACGTGACGTCATTCAAATTCGTTATCAGAGATCGGAAACAAAGTAAGGCAAAAATCTCAAAGTGAAATACAGTGTCGAAGTAAGATTTATAAGGAACACAAAGCGATGCATAAGATTAGACTTGTAAAAACGAGGATATAAGGAGAAAATTAAACATCTACAACGGCGATAACCGGCAACAATTGGATACAACATATACGCAGAATGACAGACACCAGATTGCTCAAAAGACGAGCATATAACTGCAGTCGAAGATATGTAGGGAGACCGAAGAAGAGGTGCAAGAACCAAGAGTGAAGCCATTAATTATGTATTTAAGTCGAAACCATCAATACTTCTAGTACGTGAAGTGGAAAAGAAGAAGACGAATAGACAAAGATCCATTATTTATTTTGGTAAAATTATTGACTTTTATGTACAGAGAAGGAATTAAAACCTGGAGCGAGTATTGATGGGTTTCCGCCTGTATGTACGGAACAATTTCATACGACTGTCCACAAGTACCATCTTATACAGGGGCTCTTATTTACTGCACATGCGCAATGTGTTGTAAGTGAAACTTATACAATAAGGGAACTCCAAATTTTATTTCCGTATATCGTCGTTGTTCCTGCAATAACTCCTATGTGACATATTTATCGATTTTAAGATTTTTGCTCTATTAAATAACTTAAATAGTGATACAGCAAATAATAAAATCTCCTACATGTAATTATATTTCTTTGTAACGAAAATGTAAGAATTCACAATCTCCTACGTATGGCTGCTATAAGATGAATAAATGTCTTTTTTCTTCCTACTGAAAAGTGTTATATTTTGCACAAAGGAGTTATTGCAGGAACAACGACGATATGTACAACCTGATTAAGAACAAAATTAGTATAACAGCAGAAATTGTAGTCCACACACAGAAAGACAGAAAGTACGTTCGAAATTACTCTTTATCTAGGATGCTTACATCACGTACAGTATTTCCATGAAAATAACGAAATTACATTTGAAATCTACTGTCCATAGTTCCAATTTCTATCGCGAATGCTATATGTCGATCACAGAATACAGAGGAATAATTAACTGGAAAACAAAAACTTGATTGTACATTTTTATAACCATTCACAGATTTCTGTGAAATAATAACATACGCAGGTGATGACCAGCATTGAGCCTAACGTTTTGGTACCCTTCCGAGGTCATCTTTAGCTATATGAGTAATTTTTATGTATTAGAGCAGGTATGCTCATTCTCTGACTCCCGATTACGTTCTGTAATCACAACCTTCGAATGTAGAGCGTGCTGTTCCCCGTTCGAAACTCGACGGATGGCTGCAGAAGGCAATTCAAGTACATAGAAAACGCACGAACAGTGCGGGACAATGACACAGTCAAAACCTTCTGTAAGCAAACAATCATTCCGTACAGTGTGGGAGCAAGACTATTTTTGTTGTACGTTCGGTGAAAATGAAAAGTGATTACTATATTGTAAGGTACTGTCAAGAATACAACTGAGCAACATGAAACCACATCATAGGCTCTGCTACCCAGAACATGCCGAAGTCACAGAGAAGCTGTTTTCTGTAATATAGCCTATTTTCATATACCAACGTTATTATTATTATTATTATTATTATTATTATTATTATTATTATTGTTATTGTGGTGATTTTATTCCAGTAGAAATAGATATTTTGATAAAATAATTTTTCAGGGGTGCAACGTGCACTACAGCTTCAAGAATTGAAAGCACTTCATGAAAGGCCAAACACTGAAGAGAGTCGAACAATTCAGAGTCTATGTTTTGGAGCAAGTTAGTCTATGTAGTATGTTGGGAATTAGCTAAGGCACTAAAACCTTTCACGGATGGTGAACTTGTAAAGAGATGTATGGTGCCTGAACAAAATATATAGTTAATTATGTCTCTGTACTGCAACAGTTCAAATGTGAATTCACAGAACATAGATTTAGTGATTTTAGACGTATGGAGAGTGATATTAGTATTTTTGTTAATCTTTTCATAAATTTAGTACAATCCGTGAGAGTGCAGTTCCAGGACGAGTCAATTGATTTACTAAGTAACGTAGAATTCAGAACTAAATGCAGAGAATATGACTTGACAATCATAGAATTATTTTTAAAAATGAACAAAACTAAATATTACTAGATGAGCTTATTCGTTGGCACTATGTTAGCTACCTTCGCCTCGACATATGTGTGCGAACAATATTATTTTCGAGAATGAAGGTTACTAAATCCAAACAGAGGTTCCGATTAACAGATGAGCATCTTTAGCGCATTGCAGGTAAAATCGTTGGAAATAGATTCCCGATTACTTGCAGAAAAGAATTCAGATGTTGAATAGACCGCAAAGTAGACTATATGGTGGAATATAGAAATGATATTATTATATCATAACTATATTAAATATAATAAATAATGTAATAACTGAATATTACAGTGTATACTCTTTCCTTTTTCAAATTCAGTTTATTATCCGTAATGTAGTTGCGGAGCCCAGTCCGTACATAGTGTGTGTTATGCAGTGCAGCATCATCCGTTTAATCGGGGCTTTTACAATTTTGAGTATACCTGTATTAGAGTCTTTAGGGCATGTTGCTGGTCTGACCTTCTAATTGTTCTTCTGCTTTCTTACCTTAAACGTGCTAATTTTAAAACTTTCACCCTTCTCCGTCAGCTGCATTGCCCAGGCTATGAGAGGATGTGGAAGTAATATCCGCTAGTAGTGATGATAAAAATTACTGATGCACTGTCCAGCAATAAATTAAGGATACACTTATATCACAGTCTAGTATATACAATCACGAAGCTCAATACGTAGTAAATATGCGTCCATAGATAGTTGCTAACCACTAGGATCTCTAATATCGCCTCATTACAGACAATGGGAAATACTACCGGCACAGTCTATTCCTAGCACCCTCACAACTCAAGATCCGTGACTGTATACATATACTAGACTGTGCTTATATAGCCTAATTGAGTTAGAATCGAATTTGATCGCAGAGTACTTGACGAGCGAGTTGGAGAAAAGTGCTGCAACATGAGCTCTCCATACGAAACAAAACAGTGAAGTAGGAAAATACAGCACATTCATAAAGTGATGCACCTTATTTTGGGGAGGAGGACTGACCTCTCCGTCTCCCATGTAGTCTCTACAATACACATTAAACAGCCACATGCCATCAGAAACGTTTGGTAGGAGAATATATGAGTAAACATATTATGGTTATTGCATGTCACTGTTGTTGTGGCATTGTATAATGAAATTCTAGTAAAATGAAATTACCGTATAATACGGAAAATTCAATGTGTTTCTCCTCTGATATTGTTCACTACGTACACAATATTTAATCAATTTCGGTTTCTATAATAATGAACAATTAATTGTTTTACATTTTGTTAAATATAGAACTGAGAGCAGAATTTGAGTTATTTTCGTACTCTTGAGAGACGGATAACACGAGTGTTTGAATGTAATATGCATGTATGTATGTATGTATGTATGTATGTATGTATGTATGTATGTATGTATGTATGTATGTATGTATGTATGTGAGATGAACAAAACTAACTGTCGCTCTCGCTCGCTGTGTTCATTGCATTTGTCTTTCGAGTCTCGTCTCGTCATTCTCGTGCGCTTCGAATCCTGCTCATCATTCTCGAAAGAGCATTTGGTCGGCGTGGACAGATTTCGTAACATTTAATAACATACATAATTGAAATAAATAGCATTATAAATTTTTAACTGAGACAAAAAGACAAAACAAAACAGTATCTTAGTTATCAAACCGTTCTGGTTCTATTATATGATATTACCTATGGTTATGAAACAATTCTCAAATAAATTTGCATTTCACTTATTTAACGTTATGTTTTATGTTTCTTAGAAAGCAATTTTATTTGAGAATTGTTTTATAACCATAGGTAATATAAAATAATAAAACCAGAACATTTTTGTAACTAAGATACTGTTTTGTTTTGTCTTTTTGTCTCAGTTAAACATTTATACTGTTATTTATTTCAGTTATGCATGTTAATAAAAGTTACGAAATCTTTCCACGTCGACTGAATGCTATATATTTATATATATTGCTTGAGATTGAACAATTGATCTCAAACATACGAAAAAAAAACATCCTAGCCTTTTAATAAGGACCTAGGAATTAAATGAAGATTGGAGAACGGATTATTATACACTGAAAGGTAGAGATTTGTTTCAAATAGGCTACTTGATTGGTTTTACATATAAAACAGGTAAAAGTTCAGTCTGGTTTGTGAGTATAAACAACTGTGACGATTCAAGGCAGCTTGACGTTTGAGAGTTGATCATTCCCGATGTCTTGAAAAACTCACAAGCAGTCTTTACATCAACGACGCGACATAGTCGTGCGGGTCTTCGAATTTGCGGGCGCTGTTAGTCTTGCTTTCTCGATCGTTGTTCAACTCTAGTATGTATGTACCATCACATTCCAGACACACGAACACAGCAGTCTTCAATACTACCCATACTCTCTCATCGAACATCCTCATATTCATCCTCTTTAATTGTAAGTGTTCCTCGACTTTGGAATTCCCTACCGAGAAATGTCGTACATTATCACATACAAAACAAATTTAGCAATACACTACGGAAAAATTTTATCAATTAATTCTCGTTATGAGTAGTAATTTTTAAATGTTTATTGCTTATGCATATAACAAAAGAATAAATGTTTAAATTATCTCTGGATACCACTACTACTACCACCACCACCACCACCACCACCACCACCACCACCACCACCATTATTATTATTATTATTATTATTATTATTATTATTATTATTATTATTATTATTGTGTGATATATGAATGTATGTGGTATTTTATTGCAAATGTCATATTCATTATAAAATAATTAGAAATTCATTCTGGTAACTACTTGGAAATGATTTTCTAGTGTGAAATAAAGCCTGGTACAATATATTTGTCTACATGAGTTGTTACACCAAGTCTTGATGATGCGCATTTTAAAAGTTTTTTTATAATAAAGTTGCAGCAAGTTTCCAAGCAGCTTGTAGGAGACACACTGTTTGTCCTGAAGACGTGTGTGCGCTTAAAACGGATAATCCTTGGGTAATCCGGCCGTCCTGGAGAACTTCATAGGCTCCGAGTGTCTGCTCGTTAGCGACATAAAAGCACTGCAGTTTCTCTCTGCTTGTCCGTCTGATAACTAAGTAAATATTGTTTGCCCCTTAGCAAATATTTCCGTACACAAGACGAGCAATGAAGGCGCAGTTCTTGAAGTGAATGAGTACTTTAATAATCAGCCAGACAAGCTCATCATCATCATCATCATCATCATCATTAGATAATGTTATTAATATCAACATTACCTCCATAGTCTAAAATACTACTACCCCTTCCTTTCATTGTCCTTACGGGCTATTCCATATGAAATCGATCAGTAAAAAACCTCGTATTTTTATACTCTAATTTTTTCCCTATTTATACAAGATGCTGAGGAGAGTGCATTTGCAAAAATATACTATCGAAAGTCAAACGGTTATCGTATTGTTGGGCGACAAATTTAGCGTATTTTAGAAAAACAAGCCTCTTTCAGCGCTCAGAACTCTGGAACCATTTACTGCAGAACATTGAACGAGAGCTCATTTTGAAGCTGACATTTGGTAGGTTATGGTAAGAAGTAATCCTTATTTTTATTGTATACAGAGAGACAGATAATCTGATTTTACTTACTTTTAGGCTTTTTGCCCATTTGTAAAAATGTAAAAAAATATTGAGAAAAAACCTTGCATTATTAAGAGGGATTCGGCATTGTTTGCTTAGTGTCACGGCAAAAAGTTTCGGGGGTATTAAATAAATTATATTCATACGCCTAGACTTTAAAGGCGCAACACAGCAAGCACTGGCCGAGAGATGAAGATAAGCGAGCTTTGGGCGTCATTTTACTCCTGTGTTTATGAAAACCTGTGATATAGCTAGCCCAGCTATGCGCTGTTAGACGAAACATCACGTGTTTATGTCTCTTGGCCTTGCTTGCCTAGGCTAGCTCCCGCCTCACAGTCAGCTGGTTACCTCACGCGCGTACTATTTATTTTCTTTATTTGATTTTTCAATACTGTCTTATTAACGTTGCACCTGTAAAAAATACGTGTTTATTTGTACTTTCAATGCGGAATCTAACCATATATTTTAAAAATATTTTTTCGTGGACAAAGGTGTCTCAATTAAGAAAAATCTAAATTTCTCCATTTCCATAAAAAGTAAGAAAAACTGTTTACATGTCAATATAAACTTTAACTTTTCAGCATCAAAATAAACCATGATTTTGATCATTGGGTGAAAGGGTTTCGGAGCCACAACAGTTTAAAGTTGCTAATTTTATGAACATACGACAAAATTAAAATATTTTAAATTTAAACACTATGAAGTTCTGATGCCTCAAACTTTGCACAAAGCATTGTATCATAGTTGTCTACGGACAGAAAAAGTTTCATTGTATTTAAAAATTGCAAGGTCAATTTTCTCTATATTTCGGTCGATTTGAGATGGAATAGCCCTTACGTAGACCCTTTTTCAAACTTTATTTCACAGTATTTGTAAATAGGTACCATATATTATAGACCGAAAAGTTTACTTCTTTGGCTCAACTTTAATCTTGCAAAAACTTTTCGTCGAATAAACCGTAATCTTAGAAAATTGTTTCTACATAGTGAGTCAGCCAGGGATAGACCGGCGTAGGCGGAAAAACGTATGCGTAGTAACTTGCTGCGTTATCGTAGATATCAGACCTCTTGCTCGCGTACGTTTCGTGTTTAGTTACGTAAACACATTCACACAGTGAGGGTGCAGCTGTATACCGTACATTTAGAGTACAGTAGTGTGTCCATTATGAAATATAACCTTGAACGAGTATTTATTTAAGACAACGTTGTGAAATACGAATCTTGGAGGACAGTTGTGTGAACCTGAAGACTGATTAGTGCAATATGTAGCTAATTGGCGATGTATGAAATGGAGGGGGGAAAGGAACTGGCCATCCTATCACATTATTTCCTGGCCTAGTTGCCTCATAAGTGGTGCATTGTTGGTATCACTTGTGAGTTCAGACGTGTCTTCGGACAGTTGAAAACAGCAACAATGCTTATGTTTGAGACCTATATCGTATTTTAAGTATGTTTTCTTCCAAAACAACGCCAATTCTTGTTTAAAAGTTTGTGTTATTGTGCATGTCACTCGCTCAGTCCGTAGACCGGTGGATAGAAAAACTAGCCCAGTCCTTTCATGGTCTTAACGCGTTTTTGAAGCACACTTTTCAATTGAAAATAGGAAATGAGCAAAAATGGCAACATGTTTGCAGTAATTATTTAACAATGCGTAAAATATTCGCTGTGGGATAAAAAAAATTACATAAAGCACTTTTTTCGTTTTTAATTTAGATAAAGGTTTGTATTGCCTATGCTGTTGCCATTAGCAATGTTATCTGTCAGCGCGACTGTGTCTAGCGCAAGGTAGGTGATAAACGTTGAAATTATTCATTTCTCGCATACCAGAATTACGTAAGAAAATTGGACATACTCTATATGACAATGATTGTACCGATATCATCTACATGGTATTTCCGAGGTGGTGTTACAAACTTTCAGGGATGATAGCGAAGGGCACATGTATCAATTTGAGATAAGGAATCCTGGCCCGGAAATGACAGAGTCGAAAGTTGCAAGCGAAAATAGTTGTGTGGAAATGAAAAAATTTTATTCCTCTGTACACCTTATATGTGTCTTTATCTGCACATCTTACACATATTGTACTCGTCAGACGTTGTTTACGTTGTCTACTTACAGTATTTCATTCAGTGCACTGTCTGAGGGGTGGGGACAGGAAACTACATTAAAGCTATGCAGATAGCGTAATGTGTAACGGACATGGTCGATCCTGATATGCACGTCTGTAGACAGCAGTGTATGTGTACAAGTTGCAGTGTCCAGTCGATCAGTACTAGTGAAATGGAGGAGTACACGAGAGCGGAATATGCAGACCTGATTTTCGAATACGGATGAGTCAATGGGAACAGTAGACAAGCTCACAGATTGTATCGGGCCAATTACCCACGTAGGAGACATCCGGCCCATTTCATCTTTCCACGACTGTTCCAAAAGTTAAGGGAAGGAGGGCACGTTGTGCCAAATTACAATTCCATTTTCACACAACTATTTTTGCTTATAACTTTCGACTCATTCATTTCCGGACCATTTCCTTATCTCAAATTGATACATGTGCCTTTTCCATCATCCCTGAAAGTTTGCAACGTCACCTCGAAAACACCCTGTATATTGCCACTATTACCAGTAGTGGCAATCCTAGCAATGATATTAGTATTATTAGTGCTAAAGACATCGGTAATATTAGCGGTGGCAGTGGTAGTAATAATAGTAGCAGTGACAATATAGTAGTTATAAAAGAAACAGCAGTGTTACAGTAGCAGTGAGAGTAGTAATATTGGTAGTACCAGCAGCAGCAGTAGTAACAGTAGTTGAGTTTTAACAATAGCAGTATTAGTACAGTGTGGCACTGAGCACATCGGCTGAAGAAGAACATCACAGATGAAGGTGGAAGTGGTGATGAATTGGAACTGATGAAAGCTGGTGACAGGCTGCGGTAGGGGTTATACTAGGGATAGAAGAAATGGGTGAACATGACGAACCCTTCATTCACTACCCGGACTCATACACCCCTCAGAAGATTATCAACGTCTAACAGACGAAATATATTAAGATTTATTTCGTCTTGAGGAATTATGTTTGAGTCGAATTCTACTTTTGCAAAATCTGAATATTCATAACTTCATACTTGGTGTATGGTCCTGTTCCAAATAACTTACTCCTCCATTCACATGTTTTTGTAGAGTATTATTTGTTCTGTATGTGGTGTTGTAATTTAATTTCTCAACACAAAAACAAATACAACCACACAGGCGTATACAAGCTCAAATGCAACAACTACACCAACTTCTACATAGGACAGACAGGCAGATCATTTCAAACACGTTACAAAGAACACATCACAACCATAACAAAACTACAAAACATTTCCACATATGCAGAACACATCACAAATGCTAACCACACATACAGAGACATCAACACAAATATGGAAATTCTACACATTCAACCAAAAACTCAGAAATTAAACACACTAGAACAATACGAAATATACAAACACACAAAAAACACACCCAAATGAAATTTTCAACACACAACTCAATTTCAGAACACACACACTCTTTGACTCCACATTACACTACACAAACACACCCCACAGGAAACAAAAACAAACGGCGCCAAGACCAGCAACAACCAGTACTGATGATGGCCAATAGCAGGCCGAAACATGTAAACCAGGGAACATAAAATTTAACACGTGAAAGACACATAATGCTTTTTCTAAAGTGATATAGTGTTAAAAGTTTGTAATAAAGATGTATAATTAACTTATTTTGAAATTACAAAAAGTCTAACCTTATGATAGTTCATATAATGGCATTTATTCTTGTGTATTGAGATAACAAATACAGACTGTCTATAGATTAAATGTTAAGATCCACAGCCTTTCCTTTCTTGTTAAGGAAATTCTGACCAGAGTCTTTAAAGTAATTGAACATCCGAAAGGAATATTCAGAACAACATTACAAAAGATAGGAAAGGGGGAAGAGGCGTGAAGAGCAGAACAGCGGGAAGAGAGTAGGAAATCTGGGGGAACAAGAGTTGCAAATTGTGACTGGACAGATATAAAAAGAAGCGAAATGTTACATTAATTTGCGATACTTGAACTGCTACCGCCAACTTTTCTCATTTTTCAATTTTGTACTTCCCCACCCCTCTCTTGTCTCACCCCAACACACTTCTAACCCTCCGGCTACATCACTTTTTTATGCTTTTCTTTTTGTATTTGTTAAAAGTAGCTCCTCAGAAGTTAGACTCGTCCCTCTATTTTCATTCTTTCTCGTCTGCATAATTTACTTCCTTCCCAGATTCGTCCGCAGCTCTATTCAATCACTTCCCTGAATACCTCCGCACCTCCGGCAGTCGCGCTAAACAACAATTGCGACGTCACCAGCTCTTTATACCTATGTCTTTCTCTCGCAGGCAACACGTCTCACAACATAAATTTATTTCCTCTGTGCGAATGCAAAATCCCTCTTACTTTAAAAATGTCTATAGTAGGTCTAAAACGTACTCCATTCTGAGATTATTTCGCTCATGGCAACATTAATTAATTAGCAGATAACGGAATTATTCTTTGAATAATATTACAGAGATTGCAGGGTGTATGCTTTCAGAACTTCTACGGAATAAAAATACTGTACAAGAACTCAAAATTAAACCCACGCTACGCTATATTCAAATGTAAAGTAGTGGCAAAAAAACCTGACCGATCCTTGTAGCTGATTTCAGAGCCTTGTTCACTCCAGAGCACGATAGATTGGTAACTAAGACTTTCGTGTTTCGAATCCTGCCTGAGTAGGAAACTTTTTTTTGTTCCTTATTCAAATTTTTTCCCAATACTTTTCGATTACTGGTAAAATTCATGTTCTGGGAATAATAAGTTAATTAAGTAGTAAAATATCGCTGCAATCGAAAAGTATTGGGAATAAATTTGAATAAGGAACAAAAAAGTTTCCTTCCCAGGCAGGATTCGAACCACGAAAGTCTTAGTTACCAGTCTATCGTGCTCTGGAGTGAACAAGGCTCTCAAATCAGCTAGAAGGGTCGGTCCGGTTCTTTTGCCACGACTGTATATAAGTAATAATTAATTTAAGAGGCCTGTGTAGTGAATCCTGCACGATTAAATATTTTAGAACTGAAGTTTAGTTCATTATTTCTACGCTTTTAGTGCTCAGATTTGAATCAAAATTCCTATAGATATATAATAAATCGTTACAAATCCAGTAGCATAATGTCTGTGTCTAATGTGTTAGCAGTGTTCATGTCTCAAGCATTGTATGTGATTCCAGTCTTAATTTTTAGAATTTACGCAGGCAGCTTGTCTGTCCCATATTAGAATCTTATTTTGTAGATGTGCAATTATGCAGTATGATCACTTTCTAAAACATGACACCTGATTCTTGGATATAATCATGTTATGATTTTGCATAAATAAGAAGAAACGATATTCCTATAAGGGAACACCTCAAATCCCGTTTTTAACTTTGTTGTTTTCAAATTAGAGACTGGAAAAAGACTGTCCCATATTACCAACTTCTCTTCTAATAATAGACCTAACGAAACAAGTTTAAAATTACATTCGTAGGAGAAGCCGAAGCATTTGGATGGGAAATCATTTCTAAGTAATTTATTCACCTCATTCCTCTAACAATATTATTCAGGCCTGATTGTATAAACCATTTAATCTTAGATCAGAGGTTAAATTGATCCTTGTTTCAGCTGAACTTGGAATTTTGTGTTGTATAAAATCTAATCCGAGATTAATTTGTCTCAAACTAAAGTCAACTTTGACTGAAGAAATTTCTCCGATTAAGTTAGATGATCCAAGTTCAGTTATTTCTTTTCTGTTTGAAATATATGAGTGACAGATTGTGGAAATAAAATATCCATTATTATTAATATTAATAGATATGATAGGTACATTTATATATATTTCTTTCAATTTCTTGCCTTAATACACAAACAATCTTATATTTTATAAGGCTCTATCGTGTTCAGCAGTATCAAATAACATAACTTATAATTATATTACGTTTATAACAACCATTAATTATTAATGGATATAATAGGTACATTCATAAATTTTCAATTTACTGTATTACTAAACGAAAATTGTCGTTTTATAAAGCTTTATTATGTTTAGCAGTATCAAACACTATAACATGTTAACAACTCGGAGAACAGTCAACCTTCTTCTTATTGTCCGCCATTATTGACATTGCACAAAAAACCAGTGTCTCCAACAGAGTATACGGAAAGTCGCCAAAAAGTAGTTGTAAAGTCGCTAGATTTCTCATTATCAACAAAGAAAGATTAAATTTTGTCACTATTGGGGTACTAAAAAGGTCACTAAATCCCTATTTGAGCAATATAAAAGTTAAAAGAAATTGTTGTTGAAAAAGAGTTAAAGTCGCTAGATTGGCAACACTGAACAAACCTGTATAACATGGACCACGCATCACGTATTTCACCTGTTTATGCGATGTTGCCAGATCCTTTTCACGTGAACTTAGATTGCATTTGAACCAAAGTAATTTGATCGCAGAAAAGTTTTATACAATAGAAGAAGTGT